>NC_053494.1:212216093-212298593 GCF_905171775.1 Rana temporaria
AGGAAGTGAGAGAAAATCTCCAACAGCTGCAAGGAAAATGGTCATCTTTTATTCTTAGTTATTGTAAAGTCTCCCCCCCCCCCCCCAATAAAAATAACAAACATGCTATACTTACCTGATCTGTTGCAATGGATTTGCACAGAGCAGCCTGGATCCTCCTCTTCACGGGCCCCTCCCTCCTCTTCACGGGCCCCTCCCTCCTCTCCACGGGTCCCTCCTGGCCCCTCCCTCCTCTCCACGGGTCCCTCCTGGCCCCTCCCTCCTCTCCACGGGCCCCTCCCTCCTCTTCACGGGCCCCTCCCTCCTCTTCACGGGCCCCTCCCTCCTCTCCACGCGTCCCTCCTGGCACCTCCCTCCTCTCCACGCGTCCCTCCTGGCCCCTCCCTCCTCTCCACGCGTCCCTCCTGGCCCCTCCCTCCTCTCCACGCGTCCCTCCTGGCCCCTCCCTCCTCTCCACGCGTCCCTCCTGGCCCCTCCCTCCTCTCCACGCGTCCCTCCTGGCCCCTCCCTCCTCTCCACGCGTCCCTCCTGGCCCCTCCCTCCTCTCCACGCGTCCCTCCTGGCCCCTCCCTCCTCTCCACGCGTCCCTCCTGGCCCCTCCCTCCTCTCCACGGGCCCCTCCTGGCCCCTCCCTCCTCTCCACGGGCCCCTCCCTCCTCTCCACGGGCCCCTCCCTCCTCTCCACGCGTGCCTCCTGGCCCCTCCCTCCTCTCCACGGGCCCCTCCCTCCTCTCCACGCGTGCCTCCTGGCCCCTCCCTCCTCTTCACGCGTCCCTCCTGGCCCCTCCCTCCTGTTCAGTGCCCCCACAGCAAGCAGCTTGCTGTGGGGGCACATGACCCGAGTCACAGCTCCCTGTGTCCATTCAGACACAGAGCCCCTGACCTGGTCCCACCCCCTCTCTCCCCTGCTTGGCTAGCTGACTTTGATTAACAGCAGGGGGAGTCAATGGCGCTGCTGCTGTGTCTCAGCCAATCAGGAAAGAGGGACTTGGAAAGGCTGAGACACTCATGGACATCGTTGGACAGAGAGGGACGTCAGGTAAGTGTTGGGGGGGGGGGGGGGCTGCTGCACACAGAAGAATAGAATGCAGGAAGATGAAAAAAATCTTCTGCCTTTACAATCCACTTTTTGCTACAGGTAAGTCTATAATAAAGGCTTTACATTTAGCTACCCTGAATATCTCCTAAACTTTCTTCAGCCATCTAGTACACTCCTCCTGATTGACTGAGACAGAGCAGCAGCGCCATTGGTTCCCGCAGCTGTCGATCAAAGTCATTCAGCCAATCAGGGCAGAGAGGGGGCGGGGCCAGGTCGTGGCTTCGTGTCTGAATGGATACACGGAGCTCTGACTTGGGTGCCCCCTGTAGCAAGCTGCTGCCTGAGGGGCACTCAAAGGAGGGAGGGGCTAGGAGCAGGGAAGAGGGACCCGAGAAGAGAAGGATTCAGGCTGCTCTGTAGTATAACAAAAACAAAAAAAAACGAGCCTTTACAATCACTTTAAATCTTCTGCCCTTGTTGTTGTTTTAACTTTGGATAGTAAAAGTTTTTTTTTTTTCTGCCAGTAAATCCCTTATACAGCTCACTTCCTGTTCCTTGTTTGGTCATTAGCCTAGGCCAGTGATGGAGGACCTCGGCACCCCAGATGTTTTGGAACTACATTTCCCATGATGCTCAACTACACTGCAGAGTGCTGGGGCATCATGGAAAATGTAGTTCCAAAACATCTGGGGTGCCGAGGTTCTCCATCACTGGCCTAGGCTTATGACATCATGCACAGCTCTCTCTCTCACTCTTGCGAGAGTTTGCCAGGAAGGGAGGGGGGTACGAGTCATAAGAGGGGCCAATGAGAGCTGTAGGTGTGTTCCTGTGTAAATCCAGGAAGTGAACAGGCAACCGCTTCAGCTTAAAGGGGTTGTAAAGGAAACAAAAAATGTTCATAATAAGCATCCATTACCTGCAGACATTCCTCTTTTCACTTCCTCGTTGTTCGTTTTTGCTCAGAAGTTGCTCTATTTCTTCTCTGTTCTATTTACTTCCTGATTGTCTGATTGTAACTGACCACCGTGATGGGAGGCTTTACTGCGGTGGTCAGTGACGTGCTCGCCCCCTCCTGGGAACTACATCTGTGCGGCAGGACGCTCTCTACTTGTTAGGCCTCGTACACACGACCGAACATGTCCGCGGAAACTGGTCCGCGGACCAGTTTCCGCGGACATCTCCGACCGTGTGTACGGCCTAGCGGACCGGTTTCCTGGCCTAGTGGACAGGTTTCCAGCGGACAAAAGTTTTTTAGCATGCTAAGAAACTTGTCCGCTGGAACCATGTCCGTCGGACATGTCCGCTGGTTAGTACGTATGACGTATAACCAGCGGCCCGAAATCCCGCGCATGCGTCAAATTGATTAGACGCATGCGTGGAAGCATTGCACTTCCGTGTTTGAGAACGTCGGTGTCTTCTACGTCACCGCGTTCTCTGTCCGCGGGGATTTTGGTCTGAGGGTGTGTACACACATCAGACCAAAACCTCCCAGCAGACATGTCCGATGAAAACGGTCCGCGGACCATTTTCATCGGACATGTTCGGTCGTCTGTACAAGGCCTTAGAGACTTCAAGGAGGTGTGAATTACTGGGCGTGCCGCAATGCAAACTGGGGAATGTAGTTCTTACATGAACGAGCGCCGCAAACCAGGAAGTGAATGAGAGAACAGAAACTAGAATGCCGGAGGTGATATAGATGAAGGAATTTAATAGGTATTTACTTGTTTTTTAACAGAATCATTACACTATTCTGTCTGTCTACCTTGCAGACATTGGGCTGGATTCAGGTAGAATTGCGCTTTTTTTACGGAGGCGCAGGGCAACGTTTTTGCCCTGCGCCCCCGCAAAATTACTGCGCTGCCCTTGATTCACGGAGCAGTAGCTCCGTAAATTGCGTGGGCGCTCCGGCAAAATGCCTGGCGTAAGCGCGCGCAATTTAAATGATCCCGTAGGGGGGCGGGAATCATTTAAATTAGGCGCGTTCCCGCGCCGAGCGTAGTGCGCATGCTCCGTCGGGAAACTTTCCCGACGTGCATTGCGGCAAATGATGTCGCAAGGACGTCATTTGCTTCAAAGTGAACGTGAATGGCGTCCAGCGCAATTCACGAATCACTTACGCAAACTACGTAAATTTGAAATTTTGCGACACGGGAACGACAGGTATACGTAACATTGGCTGCCCCTGCTAATCGCAGGGGCAGCCTTACGCGAAAGACGCCGTACGGAAACAACGTAAACTGCGTACGCAGGGCTCGCGCAACGTTGTGAATCGGCGTTAGTATGCAATTTGCATACTATACGCTGAGCACAACGGGAACGCCACCTAGCGGCCATCGCAAGAATGCAGCCTAAGATATGCGGGCATAAGAGCCTTATGCCGCGCATATCTTAGGCTGCAGTCGGCGTAACAAGGTTCCTGAATCAGGAGCATTCGTTACGCCGGGGCAAGTAAGCAATTGCGCCTGTGTAACTATGGTTACACAGGCGCAATTGCTTCTTGAATCCAGCCCATTAATTTTAGGCAAAAAATAGTTTTCCTTTACAACACCTTTAAGCTGTAACGATGATGATACCAACAGACTGCGTTGTATTATATCATATTATATATTTTGTTTTTGTTTTTTCCCCCCCATAAAAGTAAGATTTCCTGTGATACGCCCCCCTTACTATTTCCATTTTCCGCAGATGGGACGGCGTGTCGGGACGATGAGCTCCATGTCTGGAGCAGACGATGCGGCGTATATGGAATACCACACACCTCGAAACAAGAATGCCGCCGGCAAACACGTACATCCTCTGTTCAAGCGCTTCCGAAAATGAGTTTGTCTTCTGTTCCTCCATTGTGACATTGGGAGGGGGGGGGGGGGGGGTGTTGCAGGGGAAGTCCCAACTGTTTTGTGAGAATTTAATGCATTTAATATTAAGTTATGGGGGGGGAACCAATGCGCAAATCAAATATTTAAATTAAGTTGCTAAATTAAAGTAAACAAATGAATAACAGCAGCCACAACCAATAATGTGCTCACGCACTAAACAAGTATAAAAAAGGGGGGGTGTTTGTGGCGCTTGCCAATACTCCAACATTAAAGCGCAAACGTGCAATAATTAAAATAAGACTAATAATGTAAATATATTAATAACGTGATGGTGATCCACAATCAGTGAGCAACCCAAAATGAAAAATCAAAAATGAATAATAAATAAACAATAATCCAAGCAAGGATACAAACGTGAATCTTTGTGAAAAGTCAATGAGATTATACAGTATTTGGTATTTGTGTCATTATCAAAACTTTTGGCCATGGCTGTACAGTCCAAAAATATAGAGATCAAAACCCGTGAAAGATAATCAAAAGGACTCCAATAAAATCCACAGCAACTTTATAGTGCAGTGCTTGAATCCACACAGACTTCTTCGTGCCAAATGCAATGTACTCATGTCCTGGTGACCCGTTTCCCCAAGCCTCTCACCTCAGCGGGCTTAGTATTAAGCCTCTTAAGTTCCACAGTAGTCGTTTATTCCTGGACAGCAATGGTGTCATTCATCTGCGCATAGAGGTTACCATTGCTGTCCAGGAATAAACGGCTACTGTGGAACTTAAGAGGCTTTAAACTAAGCCCGCTGAGGTGAGAGGCTTGAGGAAACGGGTCACCAGGACATGAGCACATTGCATTTGGCACGAAGAAGTCTGTGTGGATTCAAGCACTGCACTAGAAATTTGCTGTGGATTTTATTGGAGTCCTTTTGATTATCTTTCACAGATTTTGATCACTATATTTTTGGACTGGATAATCTCATTGACTTTTCACAAAGATTCACGTTTGCATCCTTGCATGGATTATTTTATATTTATTATTCTTATTTGATTTTTCATTTTGGGTTGCTCACTGATTTGTGGATCACCATCACGTTATTAATATATTTACATTATTAGTCTTATTTTAATTATTGCACGTTTGCGCTTTAATGTTGGAGTATTAGCAAGCGCCACAAACACCCCCCCCCCTTTTTTTTTTATAATGCATTTAAAATGCAGCTACTGAGGTTGCCAAAATTGTAACTGCAACTTTAGTACCTAAAGAAAAAAAAAAAAAGATTCATCCAGTGCCGAACCCCCCATGGCCAATGATGATACGGTATTGTAGCAAATGAGGTGAAAGAAATGTCAATGTAAAAAAAAAAAGACGGACAATTAATTCCACGGGAGCGCACTACAAAACGATATAAAAAAAAATATAGATGCCGTATTGTTGCTTAGAACAAGTAAAAGTCTACACTCAACCAACAAGGGGTGCTAGTGTCTGCACTAGCCAATGTTGTGCCTGCATCCACCCCGAGCTGCGTGCAGGCAGCCTATAGTGATGTCTGCTTCTATAGTCTGCAGATGCAACACACACACACACACACACACACACACACACACACATACATATTCACACACACACACACACACACACACACACACACATACACATACACACACACATACATACATACAAACAAACTATATATATATATATATATATATATATATATATATATATATATAGGCAGATCCACAAAGAAATTACGCCGTCGGATCCTAGGTGCAATTTTTCGGCGGCCGCTAGGTGGTGTTTCCGTCGAATTCCGGGTTCGAGTATGCAAATTAGCTAGTTACGGCGATCCACGAACCTACGTCCGGCGCATTTTTTTTTTTTTACGTCGTTTGCGTTCGACTTTTTCGGGCGTATAGTTAAAGCTGCTATTATGAGGCGTACTCAATGTTAAGTATGGCCGTCGTTCCCGCGTCGCCTTTTGAATATTATACATCATTTGAGTAAGTCGTTCGCGAATAGGGATTTGCGTAGATTGACGTCGTCGTCGTAAACGTTGGCTTGTTCCGGTTTGTTTTCGAGCATGCGCACTGGGATACCCCCACGGACGGCGCATGCGCAGTTAAAAAAAAAAAACGTTGTTTACGTCGGGTCACGACGTATTTGCATAAAACACGCCCCCATCACAGAGATTTGAATGGCGCGCCATTACGCCGCCAAAGATACACTACGGCGCAAATTCTTTGTGGATTCGAAAAAAAGAAAATGCGTTACGGCGGCGTAGTGTACGCTACGCCTGCATAAAGATAGGCAGATCTTTGAGGATCTGGCCCATAATGTGTATCTCTCTCTCGCACACACACACACACGTCAAAATTGGAGCGCCCTGAACGCACACTGTCTGCTTTTTTTGTGAGGTTTATTGGTAACTGCGGAACATTCTTTTGTCCTCCATAACGTGAAGGGTCACACCCCTCCCCCCCTTCTTTTCTCATATATACATATATGTTTGTATTAGGAAATACCCGAGTTTTGTAAATCCAAAAGACTACATATACACCCGGCCTTGTAGGCAGATCTTCTGTGCAATGCTCTTTGTAAGAACTGTCGCTTTTCTTGTTGGATTAAAGCAGAACTCCGGCCCTTCCCCCCCCGGGTTGTACAGGCTGCTCTCCTGTATTGAAATGACGCACTCTGACTTCGCCGCACACTGCGAGCTTGTTGCGGTGTGGAAAAGAGGGGATGTCCGCTCTGGTGAGAAATAGACCGTCGGATGAACCGTGGTTCAAGAGATATCAAATATCTCTGTAGTTTGTACGTTTTATTTCTAAAAAGTTTTCGTTACAAGTAATTTATTGAATAATTTTATTGTGGACGCAATAAAATGCGGTTTTAAAGAAATGTTCCTTAAAGGAATCAATAAATGATTTTTTTTTCCTTGTTTTGCTTTTCATAGTTAATAAATATAAACTAAATCCATTCATCATGTGTCGTCTTCTTAAATATCGGTGTGATTTGTGTATTTCTTCAAAGATCTGTGCCGTAATCCAGTGTGAGACTTCCTGTAATAAAGACCAATCACTGCTGCCCTCTCCTTGTGCAGGGAGACTGGTCTTGTCTCCGCCCCCCTTCTGTACTTTTTTTATGGTGGGTGGTGTCTGCTGGGCTCCTCCCACAGCTCTGCTTTTTCTTTCCTTGTGTAGGGTGACTGGTCTTGTCTCCGCCCCTCCTGTGGTTTTTTATGGTGCGTGGGGTCTGCTGGGCTCCTCCCACAGCTCTGCTTTTTCTTTCCTTGTGTAGGGTGACTGGTCTTGTCTCCGCCCCTCCTGTAGTTTTTTATGGTGGGTGAGGTTTGCTGGGCTCCTCCCACAGCTCTGCTTTTTCTTTCCTTGTGTAGGGTGACTGGTATTGTCTCCGCCCCTCCTGTAGTTTTTTATGGTGGGTGGGGTCTGCTGGGCTCCTCCCACACCTCTGCGCTCTCTCTCCTTGTGTAGGGTGACTGGTCTTGTCTCCGCCCCCCTCCTGTGTTTTTTTATGGTGGGTGGGGTCTGCTGGGCTCCTCCCACAGCTCTGCTTTTTCTTTCCTTGTGTAGGGCGACTGGTCTTGTCTCCGCCCCTCCTGTAGTTTTTTTATGGTGGGTGGGGTCTGCTGGGCACCCCTACATCAGTGTACTCTGAGGCATGAGGGACTGGATGGATGGATCAGGCTCCATCTTTCCTTTCCGTTTGCTGGGCTTGAGCTTCCCGCCCACACATCCCCCCTTCTTTTAAGCAGCAGAACACTGTCTTTTAGGAAGAGTGGGTGGGGCAGACACAGGAGGGGGAGGAGTAGAAGCAGCTCTCTCCTCTGGCTGTGCGGGCAAGGGGTGGGGAGTGTCTTTTTCTGGCTGTGATCTGGAGCCCTTGCTGATGGTGGGAATTTCTGCTGCTAGAAGAGGCGACTCTGTAATTAGGTAAACTAGGCGGCCGCGGGGCCCCTGTATGTGCGAGGCCTAAGGCGACCACCTAATTTGCCTAATTAGAGATACTGTTTGCTGTCCCCCCCCCCCCCCCAAAAAAAATTACCACCGGCCGCCACTGATCTTGATACAATTACTTGAATGCATCAGGCTGTCTTTATCTGTGAAACAGTCATGAATCTGCAGAGGGATGCATCTGAGAATCCTTCTAGGGGAGCAAAAGTGGTTCCCCGATCTCAACAACAAGGCATTAGGATGGATAGGCAGCAATACCATGGCACCAGTCTCTCTTTTTTGCATGTCTAAACCTAGCCTTATGGTACTGCACGGTATGTTGCGGCGTATGGTTTACAGGCTCCTCCAGGACACCTGAGCCCATGGTAAATGCTGCTAGGATTGAGAGCCTCCTCCATGAAGCCTGGGAACATAAGTGCCGTCAGGATGGAAAGCAGAAGCAGATCTTGAAACCTCTGTTCTGCGATCTGAACATGGAAGCGCTCAACTCTGAGCAGCTCCTGGTTCAGAGCTGTCAAAACGTCAGCCCGGCATTACACCCCTCACTTCCCTATCATGGTTTCTGGGCTCTCCCACTCCTCCCATGAAGCCTGGGAACATATGTGCCGTCAGCAACAATGAAAAGGACGAAGACTGGACAGCCGCACTCCAAAATCACTTAAAAAAGAGATGTCTTTTTATTTTTCAACTGTACATACAGTCACTGCAAACCAACAACACTCAGTATGGCCGACGCGTTTCGCACTGGCAATCAGTGCTTAGTCATGGCTTATATGTGCCGTCAGGATGGAAAGCAGAAGCAGATCTTGAAACATCTGTTCTGCGATCTGTGAACATGGAAGCACTCAGCTCTGAGCATCTGTGGGTTCAGAGCTGTCAAAATGTAATCCCGCTATTGACTTCCTCTCCCATTATGGCTCTTTTACTCCTCCAGGATGCCAGGGACCAGAGTAAGTGCTGTCGGGATGGCAAGCAGAATCCGATGTGGGAACATCAGTTCCTTAACATGCTCTCCAATCAATGAACATGGAAGCGCTCGGCTGTGAGCATCACTGATTTCAGAGCTGTTAAATATTCATCCTGGCATTGACTCCCTCACTTCCCCATCATGGTTCCTGGGCTATTCCAGGGCCGTCTTAATAGCATCATGGGCCCCTGGGCAAAGTAATGCTCTGGGGCCCCTACAATGGAGACAGCGCAGGTAAGCAGACCAGATATCCCTACAGCACTCTGACCCCTCTACACCCCAGATACCCCCCCCCAGCAATCTGATCCCTCTCAATCCCAGATATCCCCCCAGCACACTGACCCCTCTACACCCAAGATACCCGCCAGCACACTGACCCCTCTATACCCCAGATATCCCCCCAGCACTCTGACCCCTCTATACCCCAGATATCCCCCCAGCAATCTGACCCCTCTACACCCCAGATATCCTCCCAGCACACTGACCCCTCTACACCCAAGATACCCGCCAGCACACTGACCCCTCTATACCCCAGATATCCCCCCAGCACTCTGACCCCTTTACACCCTAGATCCCCCCCCAGCACTATAACCATATACCATAAGATACCCCTTGTATTGTGACCCCACTACATCCCTAATACCCCCTACACTGTGTCCTCTCTATATCCCTGATACCTCTAGCACTATAGCCACCCAAGCTACCCCAAGCATTCCTACCCCCTATACACCCCAGATCCCCCCCATCAGCATTGTTTTCCCCCCATACACCCTTGATATCCCCCCAGCACTCTGACCCCTCTACACCCTGCTTTGGGGAAATTGCAGGGGCCCCTAGGCCAGTGATGGCGAACCTTGGCACCCCAGATGTTTTGGAACTACATTTCCCACGATGCTCCCCTACACTTCAGAGTGCATGAGCATCATGGGAAATGTAGTTTTAAAACATCTGGGGTGCCAAGGTTCGCCATCACTGCCCTAGGCAGTGCCCTCTCATTAAGACAGCCCTGGGCTATTCCGCCCCTCCAGGACCACATTAAGTGCTGTCAGGAAGGCGAGCGGAAGCATTCCTGGGCGCATCAGTTCCCAGATCTGCTCTGCAATCCAAGAACATGGAAGTGCTCAGCTCTGACCATCTGTGGGTTGCGAGCTTTCGAAATTTCATCCCACCATCAACTTCCTCTCCCATTATGGTTCCTAGGCTCTCCCACTCCTCCAGGGACCGCAGTAAGGCTGCATTCACACCTGAGCGTTTCAAAGTCGCACGTTTTTCCTGCGATTTTTGTTCAGGTCACCAATGTAAAAGGCAGGAAAACGCCTGTAATCTGCCCCAAAGAAGCTCATGTTCTTTTTTGAGCTTAGGGCATTTTTCAAGCGTTTTGCTTCAGGTGACCGAAACGCTCAGATGTGAACAGGTGCCATTGAAATGAATGGAATTTTGCTTGTTGAGTTTTTTTCGGGGCGTTTTTTCAAGCGTTTTATGAGCTGAAAGCGCTCAGGTGTGAATGCAGCCTAAAGCCTGGTACACACGATCGGATTTTCTGCGGACAAAGCGTAGCACTTTTGTCCGATGGGCGTTGGCCATGAACTTGTCTTGCAAACAAACGGCAAAGAATTGTCGGCTAACAAACTCGAAACAATGTGTTTTTTTTTGCGCCACCCTTTGGGCAAGATCTGGTAATGTAGTGTTATGGTGAGCATTGCTTCTGAGCATGCGTGTTTATACTTTGGAGTTTTGTGTACACACGATCGGATAATCCGACAACACACATTTGTTGTCGGAAAATTTGAAAGCATGCTATCCAACATTTGTTGCCGGAAAATCTGACAACAATTGTCCGATGGAGCGTACGGACGGTCAGATTTTCCGACAACCGCCTGTCATCACACAATTCTCGTCGGAAAATCAGATCGTGCGTACGAGGCTTTAGTGCTGTCAGGATAGCGAGCGGAACCAGATCTGGGAACAGTTCCTAATCTGCTCCAGAATCTATGAACCTGGAAGCACTCGCCGCTGAGCATTTCTGGGTTCAGAACTGTCACAATACTTGTTCCAAGGCCGGGGAAACCGCTGATCGAGCACAATTCTGTGGAGGACTTCGAATCCAGGGAAATATGTCAAAGACGGACTGCAACTATGTAATTCTCCTCAGCCGTGTTATGGAATCTTCCAAGCATTCCTCAGTGCTGGCGCAGGCCGTTATCAGTTGGCGAAAATCCAAGACAAAGTCGATCACCCACACTCGCAAAGCTGCCGATCCCGTGAATTTATTATAAACTTGGGCAGAGGTTCGGCTCGGCCGTGCCGCTGACGTGTTTCGTGCGTAAGCACTCCGCCTTGGAGTTCTCTAACAAGCTTGTAACAGAGTTAAAAAATAAAAAATTTAATTAAAAATTCCGACCCGATCACGTTACATTCACACACACGTGCTTCAGAAGAACGTGATTACCAACAGCTGTGCTTGGCCAATTAACTCGTTAACTGGAGAGCCCCCGCCAAAACACAAGGATGCACGGCAAAGCTTAACCTCCTCCAGAGATGGCGACTCCGCGCTCTCCATTGTCACCGCCGCCATCCTCTGCTGATTCTACTGTCTGCATCCCATGTCTTCCTACTTCGGCCATTAATGATGCGACTCTCGCACATGCGCACTGGAGCTGAATTATCCCGACGCTCACAAAGTGTGTGCTGCACCGGTAGACCGGTAAAGGAATCACTTCTACCCAGGCCCGGACTGGAACAAAAAATAGGCCCGGACATTTTAGACTGAGCCGCCCGTCGGGGGGGGGGGGGGGGACGGCGCGGCAGTGGTTAATGATGGGATGTGGGGTTCCAGCACCCTGCACCTCTGGACCCCTTTACATCACACAGCACCCTGCACCTCTGGGCCCCTTCACATTACACAGCCCCCTGCATCACTGGACCCCTTTACATTACACAGCACCCTGCACCTCTAGACCCCTTTACATTACACAGCACCCTGCACCTCTGGGCCCCTTTACATTACACAGCACCCTGCACCTCTGGACCCTTATACATTACACAGCACCCTGCACCTCTGGACCCTTATACATTACACAGCACCCTGCACCTCTGGGTCCCTTTACATTACACAGCACCCTGCACCTCTGGACCCCTTTACATTACACAGCACCCTGCACCTCTGGAACCCTTTACATTACACAGAACCCTGAACCTCTGGGCCCCTTTACATTACACAGCACCCTGCACCTCTGGGTCCCTTTACATTACACAGCACCCTGCACCTCTGGACCCCTTTACATTACACAGCACCCTGCACCTCTGGAACCCTTTACATTACACAGAACCCTGAACCTCTGGGCCCCTTTACATTACACAGCACCCTGCACCTCTGGGCCCCTTTACATTACACAGCACCCTGCACCTCTGGAACCCTTTACATTACACAGCACCCTGCACCTCTGGGCCCCTTTACATTACACAGCACCCTGCACCTCTAGACCCCTTTACATTACACAGCACCCTGTACCTCTAGACCCATTTACATTACACAGCACCCTGCACCTCTGGACCCCTTTACATTACACAGCACCCTGCACCTTTGGGCCCCTTTCCATTACACTGCACCTCTGGACCCCTTTCCATTACACAGCACCCTTCACCTCTGGGCCCCTTTACATTACACAGCACCCTGCACCTCTGGGCCCCTTTACATTACACAGCACCCTGCACCTCTGGACCCCTTTACATTACACAGCACCCTGCACCTCTGGACCCCTTTACATCACACAGCACTCTGGACCCATTTACATCACACAGCACCTTGCACCTCTGGACCCCTTTACATTACACAGCACCCTGCTTCTCTGGGCCCCTTTACATTACACAGCACCCTGCACCTCTGGACCCCTTTACATTACACAGCACCCTGCATCTCTGGACCCCTTTACTGTACACAACACCCTGCACCTCTGGACCCCTTTACATTACACAGCACCCTGCACCTCTGGGCCCCTTTACATTACATAGCACCGCACCTCTGGACCTCTTTACATTACACAGCCCCCCACAGTTTGTTACACAGACCCCCCCCCCCTAACAGTTTTGGACCCCCTGCATGTTACACTGGAGGGAGACCTGACATGCGGGCCGCCGTGGCCCACCGGACATATGCCCGGTATGCCCTATGGCCAGTCCGGGCCTGCTTCTACCAAACAAACTACCTTCTTGCAATTTTTTTACTCAATTTCTATTTATTTTTACTCTAGCTAATGCTTCTTCCTGTAATAAAGACTGCTCAATGCTGCTCTCTCTCCTTGTGCAGGGTGACTGGTGTGGTCTCCGCCCCCCTCCTGTAGTTTTCTGCAGGGAGCCTGTAGTGGGTGGGGCTTGCTGAGTCCCTCCCACAGCTCTGTGGGCGCGGTGACCATGTCGCCGCTACTTTTACAAGGTAATATCTGGCTTTGCAAGGGTGTCTTACGGTTATGATGCTAAATGAACAAATGTCTAGTATTCTCCACAAAACTTGGGCTGCATTCACACCTGAGCGTTTTGTAGCTTGAAGGCTACAAAATGCTGGAGGGGGGAAAAAAAACAATTATTCTCTATGGAGAATCACCCGCTTGAGTGCCTTTGTCATATACCACTTCCTCCCAGTTTGACTATAGATATCGGATATTCCAACCGCTGACAACTACAAACAAGACGATACTTGTTTAGTTGCTGAACATAGTCTGTTTATTAGAACCAAAATATACAGTAGAAGAGGAGGTTCACCCCTCCTGCTCATAATACTCTAACAATACACCTGTAACCAGAAACCTAATTTACATGAGCTAATTAACTAATCCCTTTAAGAAGCCGATGTGACTCTGTGCCCTCCTGGGCATTGTTATGGATAAATCAGGATTTCACTACAGGTCAGACTTGTTGTCACCAAGCTTCACACAGTAGATCAGGGGTACTGAAATAATATTCTCATGGGTCCGGTCAGTAATTTTTTTCTTCCAGCGGAGGTCCGAGTGTCATATTGGTACTATGACTCAGATCCTTCACATCACAGGCTCCTGTGCACGTCACCGTCCCCCACTCCCCCCACCTTGCGGGCCCAAACATCCTGGCACTTATGGTAAAATGCAGGGTTCTACTGTGCAGGCAACTGTTATTGTGAGGTCAAGAAACTGTGGTGTGGTCGGTGCCCATTTATGTGGGGAGGAGAGGACACTCAAGCAACTATTTACCAAGGCTGCGTTCCAGGTAGGACTGTTAATGGGTCCGGATCCAGACCACGGTTCGCCATTTAGGGCCCTTTCACACTGGTGCGTTTTTCCTGCGTTTTCGCTGTAAAAATAGCGCTATTAAAACGCCCATAAAACGCTCCCCATGCCCCCTCCATTGAAATGAATTAAAAAACGCTGTAAAAACGCGGTAAAAATGGAGCGTTAAAATTTTTACCGCGTTTTTACTGCGTTTTTAATTCATTTCAATGGAGAGGGGCATGGGGAGCGTTTTAATAGCGCTCTTTTTACCGCAAAAACGCGTCACAAACGCACCAGTGTGAAAGGGCTCTTAGTGATGCCTGCAGTAGATGATACATTATCATAAGTATAAACACAGGACACCTTCACACAATAGCAGAAGCTCCAGCAGGAGTCGGCCCGTCTCCTACATTGTACAGAGGCCAATGTGATCAGTTAGTTAGTCTCAACTAACATGTTGAGTTCAGAATCAAACAAACCAAGAATAGTCTTTACATATATCCTGGGAGATATTGTGGATAAATATTACTGTCCCATTTTAACCACTTGCTTACTGGGCACATATACCCCCCTCCTGCCCAGGCGAAAATTTCAGTTTCCGGCACTGCGCCGCTCTAACTGACAATTGCGCGGTCGTGCGACGTGGCTCCCAAACAAAATTTACGTCCTTTTTTTCCCACAAATAGAGATTTTTTTTTGGTGGTATTTGATCACCTCTGCGTTTTTTTTATTTTTTACGCTATAAACAAAAAAAGCGACAATTTTGAAAAAAAAACAAAACATTTTTTACTTTTTGCTATAATAAATATCCCAAAAAAACATTTTTTTTCCCTCAGTTTAGGCCGATACGTATTCTTCTACATATTTTTGGTAAAAAAAAAAAAAATCGCAATAAGCGGCTGGTTTGCGCAAAAGTTATAGCGCCTACAAAATAGGGGACATAATTATGATTTTTTTTATTATTATTTTTTTTACTAGTAATGGCGGCGCTCTGCGATTTTTTTTATTGGGACTGCGACATTATGGCGGACACATCGGACACTTTTGACACATTTTTGGGACCAATCACATTTATACAGCGAACAGTGCTATAAATATGCACTGATTACTGTATAAATGTGACTGGCAGGGATAGGGGTCAACACTAGGGGGCGAGGAAGGGGTTAAATGTGTGCCCTGCATAGTGTTTCTACCTGTGGGGGGAGGGGACTGACTAGGGGAGGTGACCGATCTGTGTCCCTATGTACAAGGGACACAGCATCGGTCTCCTCTCTCCCTGACAGGACGTGGAGCTCGGTGTTTACACACACAGATCCACGTCCTTGTCTGTGTAACGGCCGATCGCGGGTGCCTGGCGGACATCGCGGCCACCAGGCAGGGGCATTGGTACTGCAGTGATGCGGTGGGCACGCCTGCACGCCCCCCAGTGGCCGGAGGAGCCGAGGACGTCTATAGACGTCCTCCCGGCAATTGAGAGCCACCTTGTGGCCGTCTTTTGCCTATAGGCAGGATACCAAGTGGTTAAGTAATCCAAGATATTATTTTCTCAGTCACCCTGTGCCAGGATAGCAAAGGGTGACATAGACATACTATAAGAGGCGCATGGGGAGCTAAAACAAGAGTTTCCCAACTTTCCAAGGGATTCTGGGGTTCCACGGGCCCTCCTGTCACAAGACGGTTCACATCTCCACTCCAAAATGCCTGAAGCTTAAACAAGTTCTGGATCTTATTTTTAGGCAGATTACAGGCGTTTTTCTTCTTTTTAGATCGGTGAAAATTTGACCCGTACAAAATCGCAGCAAAAAATGCAGTAAAGTGTAAATGGGGCCTAAAGGAGATTGTACAATCCAATTATCAGGTGCGTGGTGACCCCCCTTAGTCGAGGACAAGTAAATAACTCGCCCCGGTCACCGTCAGTACACATCTACTTGTCGGTGTAACGTCTAGCACCCTCTACATAGGTAGGTGCTAGAGGTGAGGATTTTTTTTAGTGCATGTAAACTTAGGCAGGCCTAACAGGAAGATAGGCCTGTTTCTTTTCATCTGTCTGGGCTAAAAGTGGCTCAGAGCAGCAGCTGTGACTCACAGACAGCATCACTCCACGGTTACCTCCCTCTTGCTTCTAGAGGATTCTAGAAGAAGAGGAGAGGAGAGGTGGAGCTGTCTGGGATGTCTCAGGGAACCCTGACCAATCCCCGACTAGGATTGGCAGGGGGCAGGCCTCCTTGAAATAGCCCAGCTTGGGAGTTTTCGGGTGGAAGACCTGAGGATGGAGTACTAGGCTGTCGATGATTTTGAGGGAGCTTCCCAGTCTGGGGGGGTGACCTTGGGCCTGGGACTCAGGTGCTGGACAGATGCCTTCAAGAACTAATGGAGGATCTGAACAGGAGGCACAGAGAGGACAGGAGGAGCTAGTACTGCTATGCAAGTCCTCAGGAGGGAACCACCAGTTTGCAGCCAGGAGAGGTGGTGAGTGAGCAGTCGGGAGGACTGGAGAGGCATACCAGGGAGGACTGAGAGGAAACAGTCAGAGCTGGGTGTGGAGCCACTGAGGATTGCAATGTCACGGGGCAGTGAAGACAGGCAGCTTCAGCCAGGAGGGCTGGCAGGGCCTGAAGAGGGCTTACTGGGAGTAGTAGTCCACCTAGAACGGATAGCACTAAAGCCTTCCTATTTCTATTTTTGCTACATTAAAGGGGCCCGTGGTCCCTGCCTGCAAATGGCAATTACCAAGGCTTTGCCGAGTCAGTGTCAGGTCTAAACATGTGCTAGCTGTGCCTGAGAAGTAAGAGATGTGCTGGAGAGAGAGAGTAACAGTCTGCAAGCAAGAGTTGTGCTGGAGGAGACTGGAGGAGCAAAGGCCCAGATTCTCGTAGAATGGAGTAAATTTGGGCGGGCGTAACGTATCTCATTTACGTTACGCCGCCGCAAGTTTTTTTATGCAAGTGCTTTATTCACAAAGCACTTGCGTGTAAAGTTGCGGCAGCGTAACGTAAATCACCTGGCGTAACCCCGCCTAATTCAAATTAGGCGGGTAGGGGGCGTGTAGAATTTAAATGAGGCGCGTTCCCGCGCCGAACGTACTGCGCATGCGCCGTCCGTAAAATATCCCAGGGCGCATTGCTCCAAATGACGTCGCAAGGACGTTTTTGGTTTTGACGTGAACGTAAATGGCGTCCAGCCCCATTCACGGACGACTTACGCAAACAACGTAAATTTATACATTTCGATGCAGGAACGACGGCCATACTTAACATTGGTTGCCCCTCATATAGCAGGGGCAACTTTACGCCGGGAAAACCTAACGTAAACGTCGTAAATTTACTGCGTCGGCCGCGCGTATGTTCGGGAATTTGCGTATCTAGCTAATTTGCATACTCAATGGGGAAAACGACGGAAACGCCACCTAGCGGGCCAAAAAAAAAATTGCAGTTAAGATCCGACGGCGCAAGAGCCTTACGCCTGTCGGATCTAATGGATATCTATGCGTAACTGATTCTAAGAAGCAGTCGCATAGATACGACGGCCCAGATTAGGACTTACGACGGCGTACATGGCGCTGCGCCGTCGTAAGCCCTTTGAGAATCTGGGCCAAAGTGTATATAGCCGTCCCAATTGATTGCTATACAATCCTACAATTGTAAAAAAAAAAGGACTAATGACTAACCAAATCACTTGTTTACCGTTGCGCCAAAGAACATGAAACCAGGACTAATGGATAAATGCAGATCTAATGCATAACTACCAGGTAGCAGCTGCTTATAAATAAAACAACGATAAAAGTCACCCAAGAACCCTCGAGTGATCAGCAGCGCTAAAATAAACCACATATCGAGATGTAAACACAGGAAAGTGAATAGATGGAAATTCAGTGAATAAAAGTCCGTAAACAATCAATGATATTAGAAGAAATGTCCTTAAAGGTGTGACCAATCTTCCAAAGGGCGATAAAGTCTTCAAACCACAACATGCGTGTCACAGGTACCACTCCCCGTCAGCAGGGCCGGACTTACCATTGGGCTTGACTGGGCTCAAGCCCATGGACCCCGCCCAATAGGGGGCCCCGGACGGCAACCCCCCCCCCCCATTTTTTTATTTATTTTTTATAAAAAAAATGTTTTTTTTATATATATATTTTATATATAATATATATATATATATATATATATTATTATTATTTATTATTAAAGGGCCCAGAGGTCCCCAGGGCCCCATGTGGTAACCCCCCCCTTTTTTTTTATTTTTTATAAATGTTTATTTTTTATTTTTGTTTATAATTTTTTATTAAAAGGCCCCGGATGGCAACCTCCCTTTTTTTATGTATTTTTTATAAATGTTTATTTTTTTTTTTATTAAAGGGCCCAGAGGTTTCTTTTTTCTTTTTATTAAAGGGCCCAGAGGTCCCCAGGGCCCCGGATGGATACCCCCCTTTTTATATATATATATATATATATTTTTTTTTCTTTATTTCAGGCGGCAGAAACCCCCCCCCCCCCCCCCCCCGGTTCTCTGCTCCAGATGGCAACTCCCCCTTTTTTTTTTTATAAAAAAAATATATATTTTTTTTATATATTTTTATTCTATTTTTTATTAAAGGGCCAATTTTTTTTTAGGGGTAAGGGGGTCCCCAGGGGCCCAGAGATCCCCAAGGCCCCCGGATGACAATCCCCCTTTTTTTATAATTTTTTTGTGGGCAGTCTGAAGCCCACAAGCAAATGCTTCCGGCATACGGTGAATGCTGATGTCCCAGCATTCACCGCTCTATCCCGCGCATGCGCAGTGTTGACGGCGAGCCGCGCCGTCAACACTACACAGTTGCCATCACAATGGCCGGCGTCCTGACAAGTTCACGCCCCGTTGTGACGACACACACTGCATCTTTTCCATCAGCTATAGCTCAGAACGTGCACTGAGCAGCTGATAGGAAAGGTTAGTGTCACGTGACCCGCGAGATAACGCGGGATTACAGTACAGCGCGTCTCCTGGGAGGCTCAACACATCACTCCCAGGAGACATCGCGCACAGCCGGGGAAAGGATCCCGGAAATAACATTAAATGCTGGCTTAAGCAATAAGATTGAAAAAAAAAAAAAAAACGATGGATTATGCATAGACGATGGCTACTCGTATGATTCAGACAAACATGACATTTAGGGTGAACCTCCGCTTTAACTCTGGCTATGTTTTGACTGTTTACTCTGTTTATCTTTTTATTATTATTATTATTATTATTATTATTATTATTATTAATAAACAAGTGTGATTTAACTGTACTTCTGTCTTGATCGGATTCATGGTTTCTGACAAAGGGCAATAGCCAGTTTGGGAATCTCCTCTATTGGGAGGATATCCAGAATACCCAGTAAGCAATGTTTTGGGTCTTCCGAAATCTGGACCTGAAAGACCCTATTAGGAGTATTTATATCCTGCCTCCAAATTCAAGTACATCTCCATAGAAGGTGTATCAAATCCCTATGTGTACGAGGCTTTAGGCAACTTCTCCTGGTGATTACAGCCCTACAGACAGGCACTGACGCGTTTCGTCATCTTGACTTCATTCAATACTGACGGGGAGTGGTACTTGTGACACGCATGGTGTTGTTTGAAGACTTTATCACCCTTTGGAAGATTGCTCACACGTTTGTGGACATTTCTGCTATAATCATTGATTGTTTATGGACTTTTATTCACTGAGGGCCAGATTCTCGTAGATCCGCGTATCTTTTCGCGGGCGTAACGTATCCGATTTACGTTACGCCTCCGCAACTAAGACGGGCAAGTGCTGTATTCTCAAAGCACTTGCTCCGTAAGTTGCGGCGGCGTAGCGTAAATAGGCTGGCGTAAGCCCGCCTAATTCAAATTTGGAACAGGGGGGCGTGTTTTATGTTAAATAACCATGACCCGACTTGATTGACGTTTTTCACGAACGGCGCATGCGCCGTCCGTGGACATATCCCAGTGTGCATTGCTCCAAATACGCCGCAAGGACGTATTGTTTTTGACGTGAACGTAAATTACGTCCAGCCCCATTCACGGACGACTTACGCAAACGACGTAAAATATTCAAAATTCGACGCGGGAACGACGTCCATACTTAACATTGGTACGCCGCATGTACGCCACCATATAGCAGGGGTAACTATACGTCGGGAAAAGCCTAAAGTAAACGGCGTATCTGTACTGTGTCGGCCGGGCGTACGTTCGTGAATTGGCGTATCTCGCTGATTTACATATTTCTAGGCGTAAATCAGCGTACACTCCCCTAGCGGCCAGCGTAAATATGCAGTTACGATCCGACGGCGTAAGAGACTTACGCCGGTCGGATCTAATACAAATCTATGCGTAACTGATTCTAAGAATCAGGCGCATAGATACGACGGCGCGACTCAGAGGCACGACGGCGTATCTGGAGATACGCCGTTGTATCGCCTTTGTGAATCTGGGCCCCAATTTCCATCTATTCACTTTCCTGCGTTTGTATCATTATATGTGGTTTATTTTCGCACTGCTGATCACTCGAGGGTTCTCGTCACCCAATCCTACAAATGATTGCTAAACAATCCTACAATTGTTCGTCCCACTGGGCATCCCATGAATTCCCTTACCCATCCAAGTTCTTTTCCCTCAATAAAACAACAAAACGATCACATGGGCTGTTCGTTGTCCCAAAGGTGACTGGGAAGTGAATGGCGGGCTGGGCAAGGTGGCAGGTGGGCCACAACTTTCAGCAGCCCCTATGGGGGTACCGCCGCGAACGTCTTCACTGTTACAAGTAATTTGTATTTCAGTTCCTTCCTGATAAGAATTCAATCCCCATTGTTGCCAATCTCCTTCCCCCTCCCGAGTCAGATTACCGCGCCCCCCCCCCCCCCCCCCCAGCAGCAGGACATGAATGACAAATAGCTGAAATATGTTCCTCTAATCCTCGAGTCTCCGCACTCATGAATCATTTGTTGACGTTTGTTCTACGCTGAGGGAAGCATTGGATAGGCGGGGGGGGGGGGGGGGAGATTGGATTCTTTATAACAAAGCTGTCATAATAAAAATATGTGAGGGTGCCATGGCTGTTCCTCCTGAAAATGACGATCGCTTGGCTGCCTCTGACTCTTGCTGAGTCCCTGACCCGGAAAACGTGTTCTTGCTTCCCTCTGACGTCACTTGCCGCATGCTTATTCCAGGGCAGTGACTTGGCTAACATTGAATCAGGCAACTGAAATTTGGGATTATTTTCATGGCTTGGTCACCTTCACATTCACTCCACAATGATCTAATTCTGGGGTGTCCAAACCAGTGGTGGCCTCTCCATCAGGGGTGCTACCAGGGATGTACTGGCCATTGGGACTACAGGGAGTTTCCCGGTGGGCCGATGGCTCAGTGGGCCGGCTTTAGTGACAGCGGACCGCCGCCCCCCTCCACTCCTCTGTCTCTCCCTTCCCGCAGCACTCACCTCCTCTCCCTGCCCACATCGCTCACCTGGGGGGGACAAAGAAGCAGGGGGAGGACCAGAGGAGCAGGGGGGACGATAGAGGAGCAGGGGGGAGGGGACAGACAGCTGACTCAACAGCTATGGCCTGGGAGTTTCTCACTTCTGCCTAATCTTGTCCCATAAGGGGGGGCACCGAACTGATTCTTTGCCCCGGGTGAAATAATGTCTAGCTTCCCCACTGGTATTGCCTATAAGAGTACCAGTACCAACCGTTCTACTCTAATAAAGTAGAACGGCTAGTGGCTAGTGAAGGGGGAGAGGGGGATGGGTGGCCGGGGGGGGGGGGGGTTGCGGGAGTTGTCCGGCCGCCATGGGAGAGACCTGTCAAAGTGGGCCAGTCTGGATTAAGTCCAGGGCCAAATTTTTGTCCCAGTCCAGCCCTGGGTGCCACCCCCCTAATACATGTGCCTGGCCTCTAATCTACATGCAAGGCGCCGGAACTTTTTTTTTTTTAAGCACATGAGGCTGAGGCTCTAATTGGCTTCAAAAAAGGATGGGCTCAGGGCGCAGGACACTGGTGGCTAGGCCTGTTTGTTTTCATTCTGGGCTGAGAGTGGCTCTGGGAAGGGCTGGGTGACTCACAGGTAGCATCACTGTCACCTCCCTCTTCTTTCTAGAAGGTGATAGATAGAAAGAAAGGAGGAGAGGAGAGGTGGAGCTGCCTTTGGTATTCTAAGGAGCCTTGACCAATCCCCAACCTGGATTGTCAGGGGGCAGGGTTGGGGCTGTGAGTGCATCCAAGAAGGGGAGAAGAGATCCTGGAGGAGAGGCACAAGAGAGAGCAAGGAGAGGACAGCGGGAGAGAACACTACTAAGAGTCTCCAGGGAGGACAACTGGTCCCAGTAGGGTTGCCACTTTTTCTTCAAGTCAAACCCGAACACTTTAGCGGGACAAAGCAACATTTTTTATAGAATAAACTATATTCCTAATCATATGAAGTTCCCCTTTACGTCAGAGTCCACAGAGTTCCTCTTTTACATCTGACCTTGCAGAGTTCCCTTACACTGTAAGGGGGGACTCTGCAGACTCTGATGTAAGAAAGAACTCTGGGGACTCTGACATAAGGGATGCTCTGGGAACCCTTTAAGGGGGAACACTGAAAACTCTGATGTACGGAGAAGACTCTGGTGTAAGGGGGAACACTGGCCTCTGGTGTAAAAAGGAACTGATGTAAGGGGTGCTCTGAGGACCCTAATTTACCTTAGTGTACTCACTCAGAGGCAGGAGAGAGAAGGGGGGGGAGACTTCAGTCATAGACAGGGATGGATGGTGAGCTCACTCACCCCTTGGCAGTCAGCACCACTCATCCAGATGTATCTGAGGCTGCTAGACTTTAAATTTCCGGTCCCCATATTCCTTTTCTGAGGCACAGCGCCAGGGATTGGAGTGTGGGCAGACACAGAGCGGTAGGGGGAAGGAATACACTCTCAGCTTAGACAACAGCAGCCAGCAACCCTGCTGGGAAGCCATAGTGAGGGCAGCACAGTGGTGTAGTGAGTAGCACTTTCGCCTAGCAGCAAAAGGGTCGCTGGTTCGAATCCCGACCACGACACCATCTGCCTGGAGTTTGCATGTTCTCCCTGTGCATGCGTGGGTTTCCTCCGGGTACTCCGGTTTCCTCCCACACTCCAAAGACATGCTGGTAGGTAAATTGGATCTTGTCCAAATTGGCCCAGTATATATGTGTTTATCTGTGTGTATGATTGTGTGTCCCAAGCGTGTCACGATCCTACGGGGTAAAATGACCGCACCAGCCAAGCAGACTCTGGCTGGAAAAAGCGCCCAGAGGCGATTCAGTTCGCATGAGTTGCGCTATACAAGACATTCGTTCATTCATAGTCCAGTCTGAATAATGTGTCCGGGTTTCAGGCAGTCTGAAACCCGGACACATGATTCCAAACCTGAACTGTCCGGGTGAATCCTGGACAGGTGGCAACCCTAGGTCCCAGCCAGGAGGGCTGGTGAGTGAGCACAGTCAGGAGAACTTGGAGATTGCAGTTTGAGAGATGGGTGCAGAACCAGAAGAGAGGACTGTGGGAAGGGTAGTGGAGAGAAGTGAGTGAGTGAGTGAGTAACTTGTATAGCGCAGCAAATGCGAACTTAATCGCCTCAAGGCGCTTGACATCCAGAGTAGTACAGATTTTTCAGAAGAGGTGGGTCTTTAGCTTTTTCCTGAATGCCCGATGGTTTTCTTCCAAGCGGATGGTCGTGGGTAGAGCATTCCAGAGCCGTGGTCCTTGGACCGAGAATCTTCGTTCTCCTTTCGATTTGTAGCGAGATTTAGGAATTTGGAGAAGTCAATGCAGCCGGGCTGGCAGGGCCTGAAGCGAGCTATCTGGGATTTGTAGCTGAATAGAGGACAGTTAGCACCTGAACTATTTCTACACCACAGGGGCCAGAGGTCCCTGCCCGCAAAAGGCAGTTCACTGAGGCTTGGCTGAATTAGTGTCAGGCCTAACCATGCAGTGCTAGCTAGTCTGGAGGAGCAACAGTCTGCAGCAAGTGAAGTGCTGGAGGAGGGAAGGATAAGAGGTCTTAAGCAAGAGTTTGCGTTGGGGTGTATATACTGGAGTGTATATAGAAGCCCTAAGCAAGTTCCACTGAATTTTCCTGGGCATCCCATAATTTCCTATCTAAATTTAATCCCCTCAATAAATAAAAAAACAAAAAACAAAGCTTATGGACTGTTCTATGTCTCTGAGGCCCAGATTCTCAAAGGGCTTACGACGGCGCAACGCCATTTGCGCCGTCGTAAGTCCTAATCTGGGCCGCCGTACCTATGCGACTGATTCTTAGAATCAGTTACGCATAGATATCCCTTAGATCTGACAAGCGTAAGGCTCTTACGCTGTCAGATCTTAAATGCAATTTTTTTTCCAGCCAATAGGTGTCGCCTCGTCGTTTTCCCCGTCGTCTATGCAAATTAGCTATTTACGCGAGATTCCCGAACGTACGCGCGGACGACGCAGTGAATTTACGATGTTTCCGTAAGCGTAAACTTACCCCTGCTATATGAGGGGTAAGTTTACGAAGGTCCCTCGTATGCCATGTTAAGTATGGCGTCGGGTCAGCGTCGTCTTTTTCCGCCGTTTCCGTCGTTTTCCTAAGTCGTCCGCGAATACGACTTTACGTCAATGACGCTCACGTCGGCGTCATTGACGTTTTTTCCGTCGTGAGCTGGAGCATGCGCACTGGGCTATTTTTCCGCCCGGCGCATGCGCAGTTCGATCGGCGCAGGGGCGCGCTTAATTTAAATACAAGCCGCCCCCCTTTGAATTACGCGGCCTTACGCCGGGCCATTTACACTACGCCGCCGCAAAATACAGAAGCAAGTGCTTGGAGTATACGGCACTTGCTCCAGTAATTTGCGGCGGCGTAGTGTAAATGGCTTACGCTACGCCGCCGCCGCGGATTCTATGGGAATCTGGCCCTGAGTGTCTGAGATATCGATTCCGGGTGACGGGTGAACCACTACATTCAGCAACCCCTACGGGGGGGGGGGGGTTCAGGGCTACAAAGGTTGCTGCACATAAATCGCCCGCCTGTCACAGTCCATTGTGCATAACTTTTCTTTTTGCTGCTAACCTGCTTTGCATTGAATTTATTTTGTGGACGTTTTATCTCTTCCAGTTGTCCTCTCGTGGCGAATGGAATGGCGCTTTCTCTTTTTTTTTTTCATTAAAACGATCATAAAATAAAATGTACAGAGGACACTTGACAGGCTGAAGCGTTGACCTCAAGCTGAACCCGAAGTGACACCACAAATTTCCCCGATGACGGTGGACGGGGTCACGGCGGTCACTCTCTTCCCCCTTTTTCACCGTCTCCAACAAAAGCCGCGGCGGTGAATGAACGCAGACGCATGGCTACAATGTACCGGATTATACCGAATGTAAAGAACTAAAATGAGAGTTGCAAATGTTCATATTGGGGGCTTTCATCTGAACTTCTGGCAGATAAAAAATAAAAAAAATGATAATTTTCATACAACTAGTATAAGTAGCTTTGTTTTATTATTGACTTGTTATAATGCATTGCACAGCAGGACTCTAGGAGCCAATCAGCAAAGAGTTGCACAGTGATGTCAGTCTAACACTGGGAAGATGCTCACAGGAGAACAAGACTAACAGTGATGACCTCATCTCCTGGGTGTGGTGTTACTCCTTTACTGACCAGTCAGCAGGCTGGGGGTGTGTCCTGGGCATAGGCATGCGCACAGGGTGTGCCAGTTGTGCCTGGGCACACCCTAATCACCCTGTGCTGCGCAGATTTCCCCTGCTGCTTGGCTGCAAGGAAAAGGGACCGGAGAATCTCTGTCCTGAGTCCCTTTCTTTTTCTCCAAAGTGAGACATCATGGACCTGTTTAGACTCCTGATATTTCACCAAAGCCCCCCCAATGGGGCTCAGAAAAGAATTGTAAAAGAATAATAATAATAATAATAATAATAAAAAATAATAATAAAAATAAAATAATAATATAATAAAAAATGTAAAATAATAATAATAATAATAATAATAATAATAATTAAAAAAATTGTAAAAAAAAATAATAATAAAAAAAATGTAAAAATAAATAAATAATAATGATAATAATAAGAAAATGTAAAAAAAATAATAATAATGATAGTACATTTAAAAATAATAATAATAATAAAAAATGTAAAAAAAAATATATAATAATAATAATAATTAAAAAAATTGTAAAAAAAAAAATAATAATAAAAAAAATGTAAAAATAAATAAATAATAATGATAATAAGAAAATGTAAAAAAAATAATAATAATGATAGTACATTTAAAAATAATAATAATAATAAAAAATGTAAAAAAAAATATATAATAATAATAATAATAATTAAAAAAATTGTAAAAAAAAAAAATTATAATAAAAAAAATGTAAAAATAAATAAATAATAATGATAATAAGAAAATGTAAAAAAAATAATAATAATGATAGTACATTTAAAAATAATAATAATAATAAAAAATGTAAAAAAAAATATATAATAATAATAATAATAATTAAAAAAATTGTAAAGAAAAAATTGTAATAAAAAAAATGTAAAAATAAATAAATAATAATGATAATAAGAAAATGTAAAAAAAATAATAATAATGATAGTACATTTAAAAATAATAATAATAATAAAAAATGTAAAAAAAATATATATAATAATAATAATAATAATTAAAAAAATTTAAAAAAAAAAAATTATAATAAAAAAAATGTAAAAATAAATAAATAATAATGATAATAAGAAAATGTAAAAAAAATAATAATAATGATAGTACATTTAAAAATAATAATAATAATAAAAAATGTAAAAAAAAATATATAATAATAATAATAATAATTAAAAAAATTGTAAAAAAAAAATAATAATAAAAAAAATGTAAAAATAAATAAATAATAATGATAATAATAATAATAAGAAAATGTAAAAAAAATAATAATAATAATGATAGTACATTTAAAAAAAAAATAATAATAATAATAATAATAATAATAAAAAATGTAAAAAAAATATATAATAATAATAATAATAATTAAAAAAAATTGTAAAAAAAATAAAATTGTAATAAAAAAAAACTACTGACACCAACCTCTGCCCCACTGACACTGTCCATGGCAATGCTTCTCTATTTATATTTAGACACAGGCATGTATGTTGGAGCTTTGCAATAGGCTGCGCACACCTATGGTCCTGGGCTAAGCTGTGCTGCATTAGCACAGTGATTGTCCAGGACCTGGCTATGCTATGGGACAGGAGTCCTTCAGTCACTTAGCTTGTTATGCAGTCTATGTCCAACTGGAGAGATTTCCATCCACTTCTTGTCCTGTAAGAACAATAAGTTACATATACGTTGTTACAATGTACAGGGTCGCAGTACGAAAGAACTAAAAAGAGATTATGAGTTGCAAGTCCAAATACAAGATTTACATTTGCCAAAGAAAGGATCCATGCGCAGTGCCGGTCAAACCACCAGACCTGCCTGCCGTGGGTTTCACCGGGGATGCTTGTATGGTGGGGACAGGCCACTCAAAATGGGGACTGTCCCTGGCAGTGTTGCCAACCACCCGCAAAATTTACTGACAGAGCACATTTTTATTTATTTTTTGCTGACAAAACATGGTAATTTTACTGACAGAGCACATTTTTATTTATTTTTTTGCTGACAAAACATGGTATTTTACTGACGGAGCACATTTTTTACTGACAACTTGAAAAATGACAGAACTCCTATTAAAAACGAAGACAATCGATATTTAAACAGTATAAACACGACATGGAAACACAGACCCATAACAAGCAATTTGCCTGTTTTTTACTTAGGTCAACACAGCGTGACAAATTATCAGCCCCTGATATTTACAGACAGTTGTAAAAAATCATTGGGCTAGATTCATATAGCCCGCCGTAAGTTTGTGCGTAGCGTATCTCAGATACGCTACGCCGCCGTAACTTTTTTTTTAATTCAAGTATTCTTTATTCATTTTTTACCGTACAAAAGAATAAAAACATTTTACATAGTATATGTCCTTAAACAATACTCCTATATATTACGACCTATGTTGCTCATTATACCTTTAACCCTTCCCCCCCCCTTCTTGTTTGCATCCCGTATACACACTTATACTTCTAAGATTCGCTTTACTCTTAACACTTTTTGCATGGGTTGCGTATTATCTCTGGGGAGCTTCTATCCCACACTCTATTACCTCTCTATTGCTCGCTTGGCTTGCCCCGTTGGTAGAGTTGCCACCTCATCCCTTTAAAAAGGAACACATATGAATTACACAGGTTCTGAGGTTAATTTAATGCAGGTAAGGCACCAAATGAGTCTAATTACCACCTTAATTAGCCACAGAACCTGTGTAATTAATATGTGTTCCTTTTTAAAGGGATGAGGTGGCAACCCTACCCGTTGGCCCACCTTGGTTCCCCTCCCCCCCTTATGGTGGACAACCCATTCTACTCAACCAGGGCTCCCATAACGTTTTACATTTATTAAAGTTGCCTTGTCTAGTTAGGGTTACTTTTTCTTTCCATACTGTGGCATTTATCACATTTTCCCATTCTGCTGATGTAGGCGCGTTCTCTGACTGCCACTTTTGTGCGATCAGACGCCGCCGTAACTTAGTGAGGCTGGGGCTGGATTCACAAAGAACCTGCGCCCTAAGTTACGGCGGCGTAGCGTACATCTGCCGGCGTAAGCACGCCAAATTCAAATTGAGAAGAGGTGGGCGTGTTTTATGTAAATAAAACATGACCCCACGTAAATGACGTCTCTAACGAACGGCGCATGCGCTGTCCGTGAACGTATCCCAGTGCGCATGCTCCTAATCACGTCGCAAATAGTCAATGCTTTCGACGTGAACGTAATTTACGCAAAGCCCTATTCGCGAACGACTTACTCAAACAACGTAAACAACGCAAAATTTGACGCTGTCCCGACGTCGATACTTAACATTGGTTACTCCTCATATAGCAGGAGTAACCTTACGCCGGAAAAAGCCTTACGTAAACGACGTAAAAAAATCCGCCGGGCGCACGTACGTTTCTGAATCGGCGTATACAGCTCATTTGCATATTCTACGCTGAAATCGACGGAAGCGCCACCTAGCGGCCAGCGTAAATATGCAATTAAGATACGACGGCGTAAGAGACTTACGCCAGTCGGATCTTAGCCAAATTTCTGCGTATCTTGCTTTCTGAATACAGAAAGAAGATACGCCGGTGCAGCTTTGAATTTACACGGCGTATCAATAGATACGCTGACGTCAATTCTTGCTGAATCTAGCCCATTGATTTGTACAAAACTGTCTATAAATTTACTGACGGCTGGCAACCCTGGCCCCCGGCAAACAGGAATGAAAGGTAACTCCCAGTAGACCTAACAGAAAGCAAGAGGAAATATATCGATCAGCCATAACCTTATGTAGCACCCTCATGTTTAGGCAGGGTTGCTCTTAAATTTATCTGCCAGGTGGTAGTTGCCCTGGCCAATTGTTAGGAGGTCAATTGATTTCACCCTAATTCTGGAATTGCTGCACTTCTCTCTTCTGTCACTAGGTGGCCTTGTATCTGGTGGCATTAGATAAGACAAGGGCATTGCTAGGACAGATTAGGAATAAATGGGGTGTCTCTGACAATGGGCCGGGATCTTCTTGGATTCCTTGACCTGCCGGGAGAGCCTATTTATTTGTTTGACGTCAGGTGATCAGTTCTGTGCCACCTGGATGGCTGCCTGGGTGGACGTGTGTTGTGCTCCCCCGGGCTGCAAGGCCAGAGCCTGAGGCCTATCCCGGGAACGTCTGGCTGCTAGGCTGTCTGAGGGCCTATCCAGAAGCAAGAGAGCAGCGTAGGGTTGGGATTGCGGCTTGCAATCCAACCAGAAGTGATGGTTCTGTCGGCCGGAGAACCTGTCGGGGTCGGAGGTAGAAGGGAAAGCTGTCGTCACTAAGGGACCAACCACCTTTACCAGGGACCGCTGTGAGTAGCTGAAGCAAGTACCGGAGAAGTATTCTCACCAACCGGGGATGGTGGAGAAATGGGAAACTTCAGCAGATGTCCCAGCCAGTGGAGGTGATGCTTGAGGAGCAATACTGTGTGCCAAGCCAAGGACTGAGCAGGCCAGTGGGGTGACACTTGAGGAGTATCTGTGAATGCCAAGCTAGGGACCCAGCAGGGAAGCGGGGGTGACGCTTGAGGAGTATCTGTGAATGCCAAGCTAGGGACCCAGCAGGGAAGCGGGGGTGACGCTTGAGGAGTATCTTTGAATGCCAAGCTAGGGACTCAGTAGGGAAGCGGGGGTGACGCTTGAGGAGTATCTGTGAATGCCAAGCTAGGGACCCAGCAGGGAAGCGGGGGTGACGCTTGAGGAGTATCTGTGAATGCCAAGCTAGGGACCCAGCAGGGAAGCGGGGGTGACGCTTGAGGAGTATCTGTGAATGCCAAGCTAGGGACCCAGCAGGGAAGCGGGGGTGACGCTTGAGGAGTATCTGTGAATGCCAAGCTAGGGACCCAGCAGGGAAGCGGGGGTGACGCTTGAGGAGTATCTGTGAATGCCAAGCTAGGGACCCAGCAGGGAAGCGGGGGTGACGCTTGAGGAGTATCTGTGAATGCCAAGCTAGGGACCCAGCAGGGAAGCGGGGGTGACGCTTGAGGAGTATCTGTGAATGCCAAGCTAGGGACCCAGCAGGGAAGCGGGGGTGACGCTTGAGGAGTATCTGTGAATGCCAAGCTAGGGACCCAGCAGGGAAGCGGGGGTGACGCTTGAGGAGTATCTGTGAATGCCAAGCTAGGGACCCAGCAGGGAAGCGGGGGTGACGCTTGAGGAGTATCTGTGAATGCCAAGCTAGGGACCCAGCAGGGAAGCGGGGGTGACGCTTGAGGAATATCTGTGAATGCCAAGCTAGGGACCCAGCAGGGAAGCGGGGGTGACGCTTGAGGAATATCTGTGAATGCCAAGCTAGGGACCCAGCAGGGAAGCGGGGGTGACACATGAGGAATATCTGTGAATGCCAAGCTAGGGACCCAGCAGGGAAGCGGGGGTGACACTAGAGGAAAATACTGAATGAGAAGATTGGAAGAGCTCGGGGGATCCAGTGGCAAGTGGATCAGCAAGTCTAGTGAAAGACTGAGAGCTCCGTTGAGTGAAGATCTACAATAGGACATTCACAAGAAGTGAATAAGTTCATTACGACCTTTGCTAGAAACGGTTTCAAGATTGTTGCCAACTTGCCATAGGAGAAAGCGGTACTACTCATAGAGACGTGGTGTCTTGCTGGATGTCTTCCTCTGCATTGCTGTCTGCCTATAGAAGTCTTGGAGTCTGCCAAATTAACATTGCAACTACTAAAGGGTGTACTGGCCCTAAACCATATGACGTCCTGACTGGGCGTCATATGACATCCATCTGGATACCAGCCGCCGCGCGCCCGTGGGGGCGCGTATCGTGGCGATCCGTGGTACAGTGTGTCAGTCTGACACACCGCTACACACCGATCTCGGTAAAGAGCTTCCGACGGAGGCTCTTTACCACGTGATCCGTCGTGTCCAATCACGGCTGATCAAGATGTAAACAGGAAGAGCCGTTGAATGGCTTTTCCTCACTCGCGTCTGACAGACGCGAGTAGAGGAGAGCCGATCGGTGGCTCTCCTGACAGGGGGTCTGCGCTAAATGTTTATCAGAGCAGCCCCCCCGCGGATGCCCACACTGAACTACCAGGGGAGCCGCCAGGACCACCAGGGAAGCTCCCAGCATGTGGATGGCCATGTATGTACCCCATGGTCATTAACATACAAAAAAAATATGCTCACTACATGACAATCAGTGCCCACAAATGGCCACTGACTGGCAACTGTATGGATCAGTACAGAAAAGTGATGCCCAGCTATGCCATCCATCAGTGTCCACCATCAGTGCCACCTCTCAGTGCCTATTCATGCCTATCAGTGCCCATCCGTACAACCTATCAATGCCACCCTACCCATAAGTACCCATCAGTGGCACCTATGAGTGCCCATGAGTGGCGCCTATGAGTGACGTTCTGACGTCACCGCGCATTGTGATCCGACCCGGAAGATACAGGCGTTTTGTTTAAGAGCTGGCCGGCTTGATTTACTGAATGCGTTTTATTCATTGACCTGATGTAAGTGCAATTCCTTTTTTTATACATTAAACTCGAGGATTTTACACTATGTGAGTCCCCTCTTCCTTTCCATATACATCTCGTGTTGGCATATCGATTGAGACCATCCAGCTTCCGATCATCCCGAGCTGGATAATCTTCTCTGAGGCCTCGTACACACGACCGGACACGTCCGCTGAAACTGGTCCGCGGACCAGTTTCAGGGGACAGATCCGATCGCGTGTACAGGCTAGCGGACAGGTTTCCAGCGGACAAATGTTTCTTAGCATGCCAAGAAACATGTCCGCTGGAAAGCTGTCCGGCGGACATGTCCGCTGGTTAGTACACCTAACCAGCGGACAGATATCTTCCGCATGCGTCGAATGGATTCGACGCATGCGTGGAAGTATTTTACTTCCTGGTTTGGTGACGTGGCGGCGTCAACATCACCGCCACGTCACCGCGCTGTCTGTCCGCGCGGATTTCGGTTTGATGGTGTGTACAGCCATCAGAGCGAAATCTCCGAGCGGACATGTCTGATGAAACCGGTCCGCGGACCGTTTTCATCGGACATGTTCGATTGGTCTGTACGAGGCCTAAGATATCATCGTTTCATGCTGTATGCGATCTCCTATAATTTAGAGATCATTCAAATTCGGTAAGAGGCAGTGTGTGATCTTGGTGGAAGTGCCGTTCTCATCACCTTTTTCCTGGGATGCTTCGTTGACCTTTTCACTTGGGAAACTATTTATTACGAATAGGGTTGTCCCGATACCGATACCAGTATCGGTATCGGGACCGATACCGAGTATTTGCAGTAGTACTTGTACTCCCGCAAATACCCCCGATACCTAAATAGAATACTTGAAAAACTAGACACCCACCCCCCCCTGCCGCTGCCGCCGCAGCGAATGCCGCCGCCGACCCCGTCGCATACCGCAACAACGCCGCCGCCGCATGGGTTAAACAGCGTGCGGGGAATATCACAGCTTTCATTTGAATAGCTGTAGTATTCCCGCTGTGCCGCGTATAGACACTCTCCCTTGCTCGGGATCTGTCCAATCCCGAGGAAGGGGGAGTGTCTATACGCGGCGCAGCGGGAATACTACAGCTATTCAAATGAAAGCTGTGATGTTCCCCGCACGCTGTTTAACCCATGCGGCGGCGGCATCAAGGTATAGGGGGACATGGCTGGATATAGGGGGGACATGGCTGGATATAGGGGGGACATGGCTGAATATAGGGGGGACATGGCTGCATATAGGGGGGACATGGCTGCATATGGGGGGGACATGGCTGCATATAGGGGGGACATGGCTGCATATGGGGGGGACATGGCTGCATATAGGGGGGACATGGCTGCATATAGGGGGGACATGGCTGGATTTATGGGGGACATTGCTGCATATAGGGGGGACATGGCTGCATATGTGGGGGGACATGGCTGCATATGTGGGGGGACATGGCTGCATATAGGGGGGACATGGCTGGATATAGGGGGGACATGGCTGCATATAGGGGGGACATGGCTGCATATAGGGGGGACATGGCTGGATATAGGGGGGACATGGCTGCATATAGGGGGGACATGGCTGGATTTATGGGGGACATGGCTGCATATAGGGGGGACATGGCTGCATATAGGGGGGACATGGCTGCATATAGGGGGGACATGGCTGCATATAGGGGGGACATGGCTGGATTTATGGGGGACATGGCTGGATTTATGGGGGATATGGCTGCATATAGGGGGGACATGGCTGCATATAGGGGGGACATGGCTGCATATAGGGGGGACATGGCTGCATATAGGGGGGACATGGCTGCATATGTGGGGGGACATGGCTGCATATGTGGGGGGGAAATGGCTGCATATGTGGGGGGACATGGCTGCATATGTGGGGGATGTGGCTGCATTTGTGGGGGCACATGGCTGCATATAGGGGGGACATGGCTGCATATGTGGGGGGACTTGGCTGCATATGTGGGGGGACATGGCTGCATATGTGGGGGGACGTGGCTGCATATGTGGGGGACGTGGCTGCATTTGTGGGGGCGCATGGCTGCATTTGGGGACACATTTTAAAAAAAGTATCGGTATTCGGTATCGGCGAGTACCGGTATCGGTACTTGTACTCAGTTCAAAAAAATTGGTACCGGGACAACCCTAGTTACGAACTTTCTTTCCTTTACGGTGGACTCTACATTGGATGACGGATCATTTGCCACTGTTCATTGATGTTCACATGTATTTTTTATATTAATGTATCACCTTTGATATAATTACTGACCAGTATATTCACTTATAAGACCCCATTCACATCTAGGCGTTTTTACGCCTGTAGCGCTACGCCTCTGCCGCCAGAGGGCTGGAAATACATGTCCCTCTATGGAGATGGTTCACATCTCCACGCCGAACGCCTGTCGCCTGCGGCGTGAAAAAAGGTCCCGGACCTTTTTTTCAGGCGTCTTCGAGCGTTCGGCTAGGAGATGGCAATCATCTCCATAGAGGGGGTCATCTTGGGGCACATCTAGGCGGACAATACCCGCGTTTTGTCGCCGCAAATCGCGGTACAAAACGCCGCTATTTTTACCGCGATTTGCGGTGACAAAACGCCGCGATTTCGTCCGTCTAGATGTGAATGCAGCCTAAGTCTTCATCATTTGTTCTATTATCTTGGGGTCTGCTGTTTTCAGCACACAGCACCTATTATGCTTTATTAGCGCGACTTTCTCTCCGTTTACAAATTGTTTGGTGTAGTATAACACTTTTTGGTTGCAGCTTTTTTTCCACTTTTTATTTTCAAACGAGCGCAGTATATTTTTTCTTATTACCGTGTGTATGCAAGCCAAGCTTGAGCGGAATTCCGTCAGAAAAAACATCCAAGGTTTTTCAGAAGTGAAATCCGATCGTGTGTACGCGGCATTAGATGGTGGCGCCTTCTGCTTTTATGTTTGTTCTGGCGCACAGAGACCATCCAATACTCTGCTGAAAGAGCTACAGCCATTCAACAAGTGGTCCTCCCATATTTGGATTATTTTACCTTGTGACTTCATATAACTGTATAACTGCGCTATTGAGTTTTTTTTTCCTTTATCTGTGTTATCTTGGCTGCAGACATGATACAGGAGAGGGTCAGAGAATGCGGGCATGATACAGGAGAGGGTCAGAGACTGCAAACATGATACAGGAGATGGTCAGAGACTGCAAACATGATACAGGAGAGGGTCAGAGACTGCAGACATGATACAAGAGAGGGTCAGAGACCGCGGACATGATACAGGAGAGGGTCAGAGACTGCGGACATGATACAGGAGAGGGTCAGAGACCGCGGACATGATACAGGAGAGGGTCAGAGACTGCGGACATGATACAGGAGAGGGTCAGAGACTGCAGACATGACACAGGAGAGGGTCAGAGACTGCAGACATGATACAGGAGAGGGTCAGAGACTGCAGACATGACACAGGAGAGGGTCAGAGACTGCAGACATGACACAGGAGAGGGTCAGAGACTGCGGACATGATACAGGAGAGGGTCAGAGACTGCGGACATGACACAGGAGAGGGTCAGAGACTGCGGACATGATACAGGAGAGGGTCAGAGACTGCGGACATGATACAAGAGAGGGTCCGAGACTGCAGACATGATACAGGAGAGGGTCAGAGACTGCGGACATGATACAGGAGAGGGTCAGAGACTGCAGACATGATACAGGAGATGGTCAGAGACTACGGACATAATACAGGAGAGGGTCAGAGACTGCAGACATGATACAGGAGATGGTCAGAGACTACGGACATAATACAGGAGAGGGTCAGAGACTGCGGACATCATACAGGAGAGGGTCAGAGACTGCGGACATGATACAGGAGAGGGTCAGAGACTTGGACATGATACAGGAGAGGGTCAGAGACTGCAGACATAATACAAGAGAGGGTCAGAGACTGCGGACATGATACAGGAGAGGGTCAGAGACCGCAGACATGATACAGGAGAGGGACAGAGACTGCGGACATGATACAGGAGAGGGTCAGAGACTGCGGACATGATACAGGAGAGGGTCAGAGACTGCAGACATGATACAGGAGATGGTCAGAGACTGCAGACATAATACAAGAGAGGGTCAGAGACTGCGGACATGATACAGGAGAGGGTCAGAGACTGCGGACATGATACAGGAGAGGGTCAGAGACTGCGGACATGATACAGGAGAGGGTCAGAGACTGCAGATATGATACAGGAGAGGGTCAGAGACTGCGGACATGATACAGGAGAGGGTCAGAGACTGCGGACATGATACAGGAGAGGGTCAGAGACTGCAGATATGATACAGGAGAGGGTCAGAGACTGCAGACATGATACAAGAGAGGGTCAGAGACTGCGGACATGATACAGGAGAGGGTCAGAGACTGCGGACATGATACAGGAGAGGGTCAGAGACTGCGGACATGATACAGGAGAGGGTCAGAGACTGTGGACATGATACTGGAGAGGGTCAGAGACTGCAGACATGATACAGGAGAAGGTCAGAGACTGCGGACATGATACAGGAGAGGGTTTAGAGACTGCAGACATGATACAGGAGAGGGTCAGAGACTGCAGACATAATACAAGAGAGGGTCAGAGACTACGGACATGATACAGGAGAGGGTCAGAGACTGCGGACATGATACAGGAGAGGGTCAGAGACTGCGGACATGATACAGGAGAGGGTCAGAGACTGCGGACATGATACAGGAGAGGGTCAGAGACTGCGGACGTGATACAGGAGAGGGTCAGAGACTGCGGACATGATACAGGAGAGGGTCAGAGACTGTGGACATGATACTGGAGAGGGTCAGAGACTGCAGACATGATACAGGAGAAGGTCAGAGACTGCAGACATGATACAGGAGAGGGTCAGAGACTGCGGGCATGATACAGGAGAGGGTCAGAGACTGCAGACATAATACAAGAGAGGGTCAGAGACTGCGGACATGATACAGGAGAGGTTCAGAGACTGCGGACATGATACAGGAGATGGTCAGAGGCTGCGGACATGATACAGGAGAGGGTCAGAGACTGTGGACATGATACTGGAGAGGGTCAGAGACTGCAGACATGATACAGGAGAAGGTCAGAGACTGCAGACATGATACAGGAGAAGGTCAGAGACTACGGACATGATACAGGAGAGGGTCAGAGACTGCGGACATGATACTGGAGAAGGTCAGAGACTGCAGACATGATACAGGAGAGGGTCAGAGACTGCGGACATGATACAAGAGAGGGTTTAGAGACTGCGGACATGATACAGAAAGGGAGATAGAGAAGAGCGAGGGGGAGAGAGAGAGAGGGGGAGAGATGAAGAAGGAGAGGGAGAGAGACAGAAGGAGGGGGGAGAGAGAGGGGAGAGGTGGAGAGAGGATGAGAGAAAAGGTGAGAGAGGGCGATAGATGGAAGGAGAGAGAGAGGAGGAGAGGGGAGAGGGAGGGAGATAGATGAATGGAGAGAGAGAGAGGAAGGGAGAGACAGAGAAGGAGATCAATGAAAGAAGAGAGGGGAGGGAGAGAGAGATGGAGGGAGAGAGGGAGATAGATGGAGGGAGAGAGGGGAAGAGAAATGGAGAGGGAGAGGGAGGGGGAGAGAGAGGGAAATAGATGGAGGGAGAGAGAGAGGGGAAGAAGGGGGAGGGAGAGAAAGGGAGAGACTGTTTACTAGTCACTGCAGAGAGACTACAAACTGGCCCCGTACCTAAAGCGCTGCACAAACTGTTGGCGCTATATAAATCCTGTATAATAATAATAATACCTGGAGGTGCTAGAAGACCCCAAAGACAGACAGACAATGAGCCTGTGCAGACTGAGAGCCCACAACCTTGAAGTCGAACTAGGACGGCACAGACAGACCTACAAGCCCAGGGAGAGGAGACTGTGCCAGCAATGTGACCAGGGGGTCCCGGAGGATGAGGAACACTTCCTGCTACAATGTGACCAGGGGGTCCCGGAGGATGAGGAACACTTCCTGCTACAATGTGACCAGGGGGTCCCGGAGGATGAGGAACACTTCCTGCTACAATGTGACCAGGGGGTCCCGGAGGATGAGGAACACTTCCTGCTACATTGTGACCAGGGGGTCCCGGAGGATGAGGAACACTTCCTGCTACAATGTGACCAGGGGGTCCCGGAGGATGAGGAACACTTCCTGCTACAATGTGACCAGGGGGTCCCGGAGGATGAGGAACACTTCCTGCTACAATGTGACCAGGGGGTCCCGGAGGATGAGGAACACTTCCTGCTACATTGTGACCAGGGGGTCCCGGAGGATGAGGAACACTTCCTGCTACAATGTGACCAGGGGGTCCCGGAGGATGAGGAACACTTCCTGCTACAATGTGACCAGGGGGTCCCGGAGGATGAGGAACACTTCCTGCTACAATGTGACCAGGGGGTCCCGGAGGATGAGGAACACTTCCTGCTACATTGTGACCAGGGGGTCCCGGAGGATGAGGAACACTTCCTGCTACAATGTGACCAGGGGGTCCCGGAGGATGAGGAACACTTCCTGCTACAATGTGACCAGGGGGTCCCGGAGGATGAGGAACACTTCCTGCTACAATGTGACCAGGGGGTCCCGGAGGATGAGGAACACTTCCTGCTACATTGTGACCAGGGGGTCCCGGAGGATGAGGAACACTTCCTGCTACAATGTGACCAGGGGGTCCCGGAGGATGAGGAACACTTCCTGCTACATTGCCCCAAGCACTCATCAGTGAGAGACACTCACTTCCAGAGACTCTACTTCTGCCAGAGGTTCCGTGTTTGACCACTTGATGGCAGACTTAGTGGATAAAAAATAGTGTTACAACTGTAGCGCTACCCCCGCAGGAGCCGCTGGTTTGTTTTTGGGATCGGCATATTGAGTTACCATAATGTGGCCCAGGGGTGCAATAGTAGAAACAAAACAGTGAGCGAAGGTCCAGACAGTGAATAAAGGTTTTTTTTTTTCAATGCATTATTTCCAGGCCAACATCAACATCAAATGGGAAGGACAAGGTTGATGAAGAAAGAGAGAGAGAAACCTTGCAGTATCAGGCCTGGATATTAATGGAGCAGTCCTGCTCTATATAATACCAATTTGTAACTCGTCGCCACTCTTGCTGGAGTGGGTGAAGTGCGTAGTGCTCATACTGAAAGTAAGGGGGCGCTACACAACTATGAATGGGTGGGAGCAACTATTGGGGGATGGGAGTAAATATTGGGGGTGGGGGGTGTTTTCTTTTTATCTGAAGCCTTAAAGGGGTTGTAAAGGTTCATTTTTTTAATTTCTAAATAGGTTAAGCTAGTGTAATGTTGAGGTTGAGGTTGGTGTTGAGGTTGGTGTTGAGGTTGAGGTTTGTGTTGAGATTGAGGTTGAGCTTGAGGTTGGTGTTGAGATTGAGGTTGGTGTTGAGGTTGGTGTTGAGCTTGATGTTGGTGTTGAGGTTGGCGTTGAGGTTGAGTTTGGTGTTGAGGTTGAGGTTGAGTTTGGTGTTGAGGTTGGTGTTGGTGTTGAGGTTGGTGTTGAGGTTGAGCTTGAGGTTGGTGTTGAGGTTGGCGTTGAGGTTGAGTTTGGTGTTGAGGTTGGTGTTGAGGTTGGCGTTGAGGTTGAGTTTGGTGTTGAGGTTGGTGTTGAGGTTGGTGTTGAGGTTGAGCTTGAGGTTGGTGTTGAGGTTGGCGTTGAGGTTGAGTTTGGTGTTGAGGTTGAGGTTGGTGTTGAGGTTGGTGTTGAGGTTGGTGTTGAGGTTGGTGTTGAGGTTGGCGTTGAGGTTGAGTTTGGTGTTGAGGTTGGTGTTGAGGTTGGTGTTGAGGTTGAGCTTGAGGTTGGTGTTGAGGTTGGTGTTGAGGTTGGTGTTGAGGTTGGTGTTGAGGTTGGTGTTGGTGTTGAGGTTGAGCTTGAGGTTGGTGTTGAGGTTGGTGTTGAGGTTGGTGTTGAGGTTGGCGTTGAGGTTGTTTGGTGTTGAGGTTGGTGTTGAGGTTGGTGTTGAGGTTGGTGTTGGTGTTGAGGTTGGTGTTGAGGTTGGTGTTGAGGTTGGTGTTGAGGTTGGTGTTGGTGTTGAGGTTGAGCTTGAGGTTGGTGTTGAGGTTGGTGTTGAGGTTGGTGTTGAGGTTGGCGTTGAGGTTGTTTGGTGTTGAGGTTGGTGTTGAGGTTGGTGTTGAGGTTGAGGTTGGCGTTGAGGTTGGCGTTGAGGCTGAGTTTGGTGTTGAGGTTGCAAACTGAGTTGAGGTTATGAACAGCGTGCAACATTTGTTGCAAAATTATAGAGGGAAAGGATTGTGACTCCGGATCTCCGGCACCAAGAACACCGAGCTAATGTTCAAAAGCTGAAAAGCTGGCAAAACCGCCTGATCGGCAGCACAACCCCTTGTGGTGGGATATTGAATTGAAGGCGGATAGGAGACATTTGTCAGGAGACACCCATTGAACCCGGGGGCAGCCCAGCCCACCGCGCTCCGTCTATGCTCCAAAATGAAAGTTGGGTGGAACGGCCCTTTGAATCGAAACTCTAGTTTCCAGTTACAGTAAATCATCCCGTGAATTCGTTTTTTGGTGGAACCGATCCTTTCGTCTAATGCTGGCCATACACAGTTAGAAAATCGAAGAAAAAAAAAGGTCGGATTTCTAAAGATCTGTTGGATGTCATATACACCATCATTGTATCGATACACGTTGCCAATTTATCAACATTATCATTCGATAACACAATAAACGATACCTTTTTTCATTGATCGATCACATGATCCGGGGTTACATTTTAACACGCGCATGCGCTGTGGATTTCGCATGACAAGTCGCACAAGTGCGACTTCATATGGGACTTTTATTGTCCTGCAACAACCAAAAAAGCGTGACAAAGCGCACCGATGTGAATGGAACTACGGCCGGGGGCACAGCTCTGCGTCTGCATTTCATGCGTTTTCCATGCGCTCCCATTGAAGCCTATGACGGCTAAAAAATGTGCATTATTGCACCCAAAAACGCGCCCAAGTCACACAGAAGCGTGTTGCGTAGCCATGAATGGGCCCCAATAGGAGTCGATCTTGTCCTGTGACAAACAACCTTGCGACGCTGTGCTCTCCTTCTAGAAAACGTTCGAATTTTGCATTTTGCCGCAAAGTGTGGCAGAGCGGCGGCTCTTTCCTGAACAGTCCGGACAGATCTGACCATGAAGGGGTTAATGCAGACAATTAGCTGAAACAAAAGGAACTCATTTGGTTGGGTGGGGGGAGGCAAGTTCAGGGCTGGAAGGTTTTAGACTCACAAGGAGCCCCTAAGGGGTTAACAGCTGGCAATGCCCCCCCTAGGTGAGGAGGAGGAGGGGGCGGGGGTGCCATGTACAGGATGGGGGGGTCTGGTCTGCACTGACCCCCCTCATTTGATAAAACACATGAAGCCATTGATTGCAGCTCTGTGACCACCCCCCCTGCTCCAGCCTCCAGGGGAGGAGGAGGCCCGGCTGGATAAAGGTGGAAGCTGAGGCTCTGGCAGTTGTTTGCTCAGCAGGCACAGAGGAGGATGATGAGGATGATGAAGGCGAAGGGTCTGCTGGGGTTCAGGGCCACCAGGCTGGACAGTGAGCTGAGGAGGGGGGCGCAGAGGCTCGCTGCCGGGGTGGTGGAAGGGCAGAGGGCATTGCCCCAGGAGGGGGCTGCAGCTGGACCCAGGGACCTGAAGGAGATGCCCGGACCCAGCACCCTCCGCAACCTGCTGGAGTTCTTCTGGAGGGATGGATTCAGCCGCATCCATGAGATCCAGGTAGGGAGGAGGGGAAATATGGGACATCAAAGAAACTGGGAGGACTTGCACCTCCTGGAGGAGGATGAACACACAGGGGTGGGTTTAGGGGGGGCATCTGCAGTCACAAGGGGCAGATTGGTGGTCAGAAGGGGAGCTCAGAGAAATGGAGGTGCAAAGGGGATGATGGGGTAATGAATGGGAGAGGGTGCTGGGAGGGATTTATACGATTGGGGGGGGGGGGGTAATCAATGATTAATGGGTTATGTGGGGGGGTAATAAAGGATGAGAGGAGTGATATGTGAGGGGGTAATAATCGATTGATGGGTAATGTGGAAGTATTATAGGATGGGGTTCTGGGGATAATAAAATAAGAGGGGGGGGGGGGGGGGTGCTGGGATAATGAATTGCAGGGTGTGCTGTCGGTAATAAAGAATGGGGGGGGGGGGGTTTGTAGAGGATGGTAAAGGGGGGTTGCTGGGGGGGGTAATAGATTAGGGATGCTGGGTTTAATTGAGGCTGGAAGGGGTGATATTTGGGGGTAATAGGAGGGTGCTGGGGGGGGGGGGTTAAAAGATGGGACGGGGGTGCTGTGCATAAGAGGATGGGAGGGTCATGCTGGGGGGGGGTGTAATAGAGGATGGGAGGGGGTCATGTGAGGGGTAATAAAGGATGGGTAATAGTTGGGGGGGGGGGGGCATAAGAGGATGGGAGGGCGCATGCTGGGAATATCAAGATAGGAATGTGGGGGGGGGGGTAATTAAACGATGGGAATGGTGCTGGGGGTAGAGGATAGTTTTTTTTTTTGGGGGGGGGGTGGTAAAGAGAGGATAGGGGGGGCATGCTGGGGATATTACGATTGAAAGAGGAACTGGGGGGGGTGTAGAGGATAGTTAGGGGGTGCTTTGGGGGGGAGTGTGATAGTGGATGGGGGGGATGCATGCTGGGGATATTACGATTGAAACCGGAATGTGGGGGGGGGTGTGTAGAGGATGGTTAGGGGGTGCTTTGGGGAAGGGGGATGTGATAGTGGATGGGGGGGGGGGGGGGATGCATGCTGGGGATATTAAAAGATAGGAAGAGGAATTTGGGGGGGGATTAAGTTGGGAATGGTGCTGGGGGGGGGTGTAAAGGATGGTTAGGGGGTGCTTTGGGGAAGGGGGGTGTGATAGTGGATGGGGGGGGGGATGCATGCTGGGGATATTAAAAGATAGGAAGAGGAATTTGGGGGGGGGGGGGATTAAGTTGGGAATGGTGCTTGGGGGGGGGGTGTAAAGGATGGTTAGGGGGTGCTTTGGGGGGGGGGATTAAGATGGGAATGGTGCTGGGGGGGGGGTGTAGAGGATGGTTAGGGGGTAATGAAGGATTGGGGGGAGGGGTGTAGAGGATGGTTAGGGGGTTCTGGGGGAGGGGTGTAATGAAGGATGGGGGGGGGGGCAGATTTATTCAATGTCCCATCCGGGCTGATGTGAATTGTCGGGCTCTCCCATTACAATGTATCGGATGTCGCACAACAACAATGTAACGTTTTCTCCGGATGAGAACACACAGCGGTTTCCTATGGGGGGAGATCTGAGTCCGGCACCTCGGGGGTTAATGTCTTGGCTCCTCTCCCTCCACGTGCTCTTATACAAAGTTATACAACCGAGGGGCGGGGCCTGTCGGCACGTCACGCCCCGCTCGTGTGGTGTGGGCGGGGCCGGTGTGGAGGGTGAATGTGTTGGTTGCTCCTCGTCCCATCTCCTGTGAATGGAGGAGTGTATTGGGGGGGGGAGGGGGGGAAATCTGGGAATTTTGCCGGAATCTTTGTTATCTTTCCGCATTCTTTGTTCGTTTTTGGGCGATGGTTCGTCGTTCTCTTGTTTTGCGCTCCCAGGAACGCTTCGCCGTACGCCAGCGATAAGGCGTGTAGGAAAAGCGTGTTGGACGGTCGCTGTGGGTTGTGCGGATTATCGGATTGCATACAATTAGTGACGCAATGTTGGCCGGCCAGATGTTTGGACGGTTTGCTGGTCCCTGCCTGGAAATGTTGGGTGGGATTCACGCTTTTCGGAGCGCGGGAACGCCTGTTACTGAATGTACGGCCCAGACTTCTTCAATTATTTTTCTTTGGAGGGGAAACGATCCCTCATATGTTGCGGTTACGCACGTCAGATGCATTATTGCGTTCAATGGCACGATGGCGACACGCATGCGATTCAGCTCGCTGCTATGCATGGTAGTCCATTGCGTTTAGAAAAGGGCATGTTTTTTTTTTTTTTTTTTTTTTTTTTTTTTTTTTTTGGGGCGCCAGCACTCGCAACCATCCAAGGTTTTTCCGACGGAGAATCCGATCGTGTTTACGCAGGCATAAGGCTACGTTTCCACTTGTGCGACTTGTCCTGCAACTTGAGACTGAAAAGTCGCATGGCGAGCCGTACCTCGAGAGTACCGTTCCTATCTGTGTGGCTTCAAGTCGCAGCGACTTTAAAGTTGTACCTGCGCTAGTTTTGGTCCAACTCTGATGCGATTCGAGGTCCATAGACCTTTAAGAATACACAGGCATTGCTTCAAGTTGCCTCCAAAATCGCAATAAAAAAATCGCAGGAAAGATGTTTAGCGAAAAACGCAACCTGCATAGGTGTGAATCAAGTCCTCATTGCATCCGAAAAGTATTCACAGCGCTTCACTTTTTCCACATTTTATGTTGCAGCCTTATTCCAAAATGGATTTAAAGCGGAGCTCCACCCTAAAGTGGAACTCCCGCTGATCGGAACCCTCCCCCCCCCCTCCGGTGTCACATTTGACACCTTTCAGGAGGAAGGGGGGTGCAGATACCTGTCTAAAGACAGGTATTTGCACCCGCTTCCGGCCACACAGTCTCGGGCAGACTGCGGGCATGACGTCACCCCCCGGTTTCCCTACGGCGCATGCGGGCAGTGAAGCCGGAGCGCTTCACTTCCTGGTTCCCTCACCGAGGATGGCGGGAGGGGCAGCAGAGTGAGGAGCGATCGCTCGTCCTCTGCTGCGGACGGCGCTGGACTCCAGGACAGGTAAGTGTCCTAATAAAAGTCAGCAGCTGCAGTATTTGTAGCTGCTGACTTTTAATATTTTTTTCAGCGGAGCTCCGCTTTAACTACATGCCGACCAGCCGCCGCAGTTCTACGGCGGCAGGTTGGCCCGTAGCTCTACGTCGCCTCGCAAAGCGACCACTAGGGGTGCGTACCCCGCTCGCTTCTGACTCCCGCGGTCGCGATCACCGCCGGGCACACGCGATCGCTTGTTACAGAGCGGGGACCGGGAGCTGTGTGTGTAAACACACAGCTCCCGGTCCTGTCGGGGGGAGAAATGCTGATCGTCTGTTCATACAATGTATGAACAGCAATCTGTTATTTCCCCTAGTGAGGCCACCCCCCCCCCTACAGTTAGAACATACTTTACCCCTTCCCCGCCCCCTAGTGTTAACCCCTTCCCTGCCAGTGGCATTTTTATAGTAATCCAATGCATTTTTATTGCACTGATCGCTATAAAAATGCCAATGGTCCCAAAAAGTGTCCGCCATAATGTCGCAGTACCGGGAAAAAAATTGCAGATCGCCGCCATTACTAGTAAAAAAATATTAATAAAAATGCAATAAAACTATCCCCTATTTTGTAAACGCTATATCTTTGCCCAAACCAATCGATAAATGCTTATTGCGATTTTTTTCCCCCAAAAATAGGTAGAAGAATACGTATCGGCCTAAACTGAGGACATTTTTTTTTTTTTTATATATATTTTGGGGATATTTATTATAGCAAAAAGTAAAAAAATTATTATTTTTTTTTTCAAAATGGTCGCTCTATTTTTGTTTATAGCGTAAAAACCGCAGAGGTGATCAAATACCACCAAAATAAAGCTCTATTTGTGGGGAAAATAGGACGCCAATTTTGTTTGGGAGCCACATCGCACGACCGCGCAATTGTCAGTTAAAACGTTGCAGTGCCAAATCGCAAAAAGTGCTCTGATCTTTGACCAGCAATATGGTCCGGGGCTTAAGTGGTTAAGGGGTTATAAGCCCTTTGTGCATCCTATGCAGTGTCTGACCCCCTCGTTTTACTTACCTGAGCCCCGAACTTCCGTGGGCACGATCCGGTGTCATTCTCCCCCACGGATTCTCGGCTCTTCATTGGATAGACTGATGGCAGCACAGCCATTGGCTCCTGCTGCTGTCAATCAAATTCAGTGACACGGCCACAGGGGGGGCGGGGCCAAGTCATACATTTGGCGGCTATGGACGCCGAGTGTATGACATGGGAGCGCGCCCGCAAGGTAACCCCCCTCAGGAGAGAGCTTCCCAGAGGAGGTTATCTATTGCGGGGGAGGAGCCAGAAGAGCCGGCGTGGGATCCCAGCAGAGGAGGATCGGGGCCACACTGTGCAAAACGAACTGCACAGTGGAGGTAAGTATTGTTGGGGTGTTTTTTTTTTTTTTTTTTTTTTTTTTTTTTCCGCTTTAAATTTATTTTCCTCAAAATTATACAAACAATTCCCTATTATGACCACATGAAAGAATTTTGGTTTGAAATCTTTGCAAATTAATAAAAAAAAAACGCACCTCCTGTTTCCACTGATCATCCTTGAGATGTTTTACAACTTGATTGGAGTCCAATTGACTGAATGAATGAATTCAGTTGATTGGACAGGATTTGGAAAGGCACACCCCTGTCTATAGAAGGTCCCACAGTTGACAGTGCATGTCAGAGCACAAACCGAGCCATGAAGTCCAAGGAGGTGTCTGTAGACCTCGGACAGGATTGTATGGAGGCCACAGATCGGGGGAAGGGAACAAACATTTCTGCAGCATTGAAGGTCCCAATGATCAGTGGCCTCCATCATTCGTAAATGTAAGCCGTTTGGAACCGCCATCATTTTATTTATTTTTTTTACCGCTAAATGCCGCAAAGCTGACATTTTAAATGTCAGTTACTGTTTGTCACGTTAAAGTGATACTGAAGGTTCGCATTTATTTTTTATTTTTTTATAACAAACATTCATACTTGCCTCCACTAAGCAGATTGTTTTGCACAGAGTGGCCCTAAACAATGTTTTCTGGGGTCCCTCTGTGGCTCTCTTGGCTCCTCCCCCCACATCAGATAACCCCCTCTGGGAAGCCCTCTCCCAAGGGGGGGGTTACCTTGCGGGCGCACTTCCGAGTCCTGCGTTCATAGCCGCCACAGAGTGTATGACACGGCGCCCGCCTCATTGGATTTGATTGACAGCAGTGCGAGCCAATGGCTAGCCTGCTATCAATCTGTCCAATGGAGAGCCGAAAAAGGAAGCGCGCATTCTCGACGCGGGACTTTCCAGGGCTCAGGTAAGTAAAACTGGCGGGTGGAGGGGGGGGGGGACTCAACACTAGTTCTGGACCGACACAAACAAGAAAAGAAGTAAGGAGGGGAGAACTCTGGTACTTCAGCGCCCCCACCTCTGCAGGCACCTGGGTGCAAAGCACCCTGTGCACCCTGCCTAGGATCGGCCCTGCCTAAATGTAAAGGGGTAGATTCAGAGAGCAATTACGCAGGCGTATCCATAGATACGCCGGCGTATCTACTTTCTGTATTCAGAAAGCTCGATACGCCGACTGTAGCCTAAGATACGACTGGCATAAGTCTCTTATGCCGTCGTATCTTGGGGTGCATTCTGACGCTGGCTGCTAGGTGGCGCTCACGTAGTTGTCAGTGTAGAGTATGCAAATGACCTACTTACGCCGATTCACAAACGTGCCGGCGGTCGTTTTTTACGTCGTTTGCGTACGTCGTTTTCGCCGTAAGGCTGCTCCTGCTATTAGGAGGCGCAGCCAATGTTAAGTATGGACGTCGTTCCCGCGTCGCAATTTCAAAATTTTACGTCGTTTGCGTAAGTCGTCCGTGAATGGCGCTGGACGCCATTTACGTTCACGTCGAAACCAATGATGTCCTTGCGACGTCATTTACCGCAATGCATGTTGGGAAATCTTGGGGACGGCGCATGCGCAGTACGGCGCGGGAGCGCGCCTAATTTAAATGATCCACGCCCCCTACGGGATCATTTGAATTGCGCGTGCTTACGCCGGCCCCTTTTACGCTACGCCACCGCAACTTTACAGGCAAAGGCTTTGTGAATCAAGCACTTGCCCGTTAAATTTGCGGCCGCGTAACGTAAATGTCATACGTTACGCCGCCGCAGTTTTGCGCGCCCCTACCTGAATCCACCCCAAAGTGTTTAAGGTGGCCGTGTCCATCTTGAAGCCAAAGCTTATTTGGTCAAAGAAGCCTCCAGGACCGCCGTCCACCTCTGTCCTCCGACTGGAGCTGGGGCTTTATAGAAAGCTGCCTAATTCTCGTTAATTGCTTTGTAAACGCCGCTAAATCTGATACTCTGTAAACGATCGCTAACGAGCCAAAGAGGCACGACGACCGCATGCTAATCCTTCCCAATCTGGACTTTGCATGAAGCACTTTATTCATTTTCATTCCCAGTTTACCGGATGAAAGTTTCCATAATAATTTGTTTATTCTTATTATGCGCTGCGTGATGATTACTTGCTGACAAATCTCCTTTGTGTGGCGATTCCCAACACTCAATCAGGTTGAGCTTCTCGTTTGTGTGTGTGTGTGGTGTGTGTTTTATTTTTTATTTTTTTTACACTGTAACCACTTCAGCTCAGGAAGGTTAAACCCCCCCCCCCCCCCATGACCAGGCTATTTGCTATTCAGCACTGCGCTACTTTAACTGGTAATTGCGCGGTTGTGCAACACTGTACCCAAAATGTATTTGTATCTTCTTTTTTTTTATTATTGCCACACAAATGGAGCTTTTGGTGATATTTGATCACCACAGTTTTTTTTGTTACTGTTTGCAATATAAAAGGGGGGGGGGGGGGAATACCTAAAACTTTCAAAATGTTATTTAATAAAAAAGGAAGAATTAATAACAATTTGAAAAGTGTAGTTTTTTTTTTTTTTTTCAATTTAGGCTTAATTTCCACTGGCGTTTTTACAGTCACATTTTTTTTAGCCTTTTTTACAGCTTAAAAACGCCTGTCCATGTTTTTTTTGTGAGCTGGTGCTCAAAAACGTCGCTGTAGCGTTTTTGAGCGTTTTTCAATGTCTGGCATTTTTACAGCTCTATTGCTGGAGCCACAGAACGCCCTGGTCCCGCGTTTTTTTTTTACAGCTCAAAAACGCCTATGTGGGCATGATGCCATAGAATAACATAGACAGGTGTTTTTAAGCTGTAAAAAAACGCTCAGAAAAGTGGCTGTAAAAACGCCAGTGGAAATTAAGTCTTATATTGCAAACAATAAAAACCCAGTGGTGATCAAAAATCACCAAAAGCTCTATTTGTGTGACAATAAAAAAAAAAAAGATACAAGTTTCTTTTTGGTACAGTGTTGCACAACCGCACAATTACCAGTTAGGCTTAATTCACACCAATGCATGTTGCTTTTGAGCGTTTTTGCAGTGCTTGTTGCGTTTTTCGACATGTTTACTGCGATTTCCTTTTTTTTTTTTTTTTTTTTTTTTTTACATTTCCTTTAACAACCTGCTATAAACAGGTTAAAAAAAAATGCAAAACGAGGTACTTGCGTTTTTTGGATGCAGGTCCATTGAATTCTATGTAAATTCACAAATGGAGCCTAATGGATATTAAAAAGACACAACGTAGTAATACAATGTATCCATTAATACTCGCTTTTAAAAAATATTCATAAGCACCTGACTTGTTTCAGCTGCCTGTCATTCACACTCACTCTCACCCTCTTTCTTTCTCTCTTTCTCTTTTTTTCTCTTTTTCTTTTTTTTCTTCCTTTTTTTTTTTTTCTTTCTCTTTTTTTTTTTTTTTCTTTCTCTTTTTTTTTTTTTTTTTCTTTCTCTTTTTTTTTTTTCTTTCTCTTTTTTTTTTTCTTTTTTTCTCTCTCTCTTTCCTTTCTCTCGGGAGAAGACCCAGCACAAGGAGTAAATCCAGGTATGCTGATTGGAGGAGAGAGCAGAGGGACAGATCAGGCCCCTTGCTGTTTGTGTGTGTGTGTGTGTGTGTGTGTTTTTTTTTTTTTAACTGATATTTTAATGTTTGGTAGATTATGGAGAGTTCAACCCCCTGACGGTCTCTTTCTGAGACTAAGTTCCTGGGTCTGCAGACCTGCTGTGCCAGTTATGAGGGGTTTTCACCATCCATGTGTAGCACCCTGCTCCTGTTGAACAGGCGCTGCTGTAAATTTATAGCCAGATTCAGGTAGGGCGCCGCATCTTTAAGGCGGCGTATCGTATTTACGCTACGCCGCCTTAAGTCAGAGAGGCAAGTACTGTATTCACAAAGCACTTGCCTCCTAACTTACGGTAGTGTAAATGGGGCCGGCGTAAGCGCGCCGGCCCCAGGATGGGGGGGGGGGGGCGTGTTTTATGTAAATTACTCGTGACCCAACGTGTTTGACGTTATTTACGAACGGCACATGCTCCTCCGTGTACATGTCCCAGTGTGCATTGCTCCAAAGTACGCCGCAACGACGTATTGGTTTCGACTTGAACGTAAATTACGTCCAGCCCCATTCACGGGACGAGTTACGCAAACAACGTAAAATTTTCAAATTTCGACGCGGGAACGACGGTCATATACTTAACATTGGCTAGGCCAGCTATTTGTTGGAATAACTTTATGCCGAAAAACGCCTTGCGTAAACAGCGTATCTTTACTGCGACGGGCGCACGTACGTTTGTGAATCGGCGTATCTAGTCATTTACATATTCTACGCCGTATTGGGTGTCCCCCCTCTGTAGCGAATCAGTGGGAGTGATCATCCTGCTGTGCATGCTGGGGTACTTAACCACTTAAGGACCACCTAACGCCGTTATACGTCGGCAGAATGGCACAGCTGGGCACAATCATGTACCTGTACGTGATTGTTAAATGCCCAGCCGTGAGTTGCGGCGCGTGCCCACGACCCGATCCGAAGCTGCGGGACCTGATCGCTGCCGGAGTCCCACGATCGGTCACAGGAGCTGAAGAACAGGGAGAGGTGAGTGTAAACACACTTTCACCGTTCTTCAGTGGCGCTGTCATTGTTCGTCTGTTCCCTGATATAGGGAAAGGCGATCAATGACGTCACACGTCCAGCCCCGCCCCCTACAGTTAGAAACACATATGAGGTCACACATAACCCCTACAGCGCCCCCTAGTGGCTAACTCCCCAAACGGCAATTGTCATTTTCACAGTAAACGTTGCATTTTTTTGCTGTGAAAATGACAATGGTCCCAAAAATGTGTCAAAATTGTCCGATGTGTCCGCCATAATGTCGCAGTCACGAAAAAAAATCGCTGATCGCCGCCATTAGTAGTAAAAAAAAAAATGTATTAATAAAAATGCAATAAAACTATCCCCTATTTTGTAAACGCTATAAATTTTGCGCAAACCAACCGATAAACGTTTATTGCGATCTTTTTGGTAAGAAATAAAAAAAAAATGTAGAAGAATACGTATCAGCCTAAAATGAGGGAAACGTTTTTTATATATTTTTGGGGGATATTTATTATAGCAAAAAGTTAAATATAGATTTTTTTTCAAAATTGTCACTCTATTTTTGTTTATAGCGCAAAAAAATAAAAACCGCAGAGGTGATCAAATACCACCAAAAGAAAGCTCTATTTGTGGGGGAAAAAAGGACGCCAATTTTGTTTGGGAGCCACTTCGCACGACCGCGCAATTGTCAGTTAAAGCGACAAAGTGCCGAATCGCAAAAAGGGGCCTGGTCCGTTAACTGCATATTTGTCCGGGTCTTAAGTGGTTAAGGGACAGACGCCATTGGCAGAGGTCGGTCTGTCGTCCCACGCGCCTCGTGGCCTGGGGTCCTGAATCCCGACTCTGGGGTCGTGGCTTCATTTAGTAGGCCCAGTAGTCAGACTGGGTCTGCACTTTCAAGGTGATCCTGTGCTGTCTGTCCTGCGGGAGGATGCCACTTGATGAAGGAAGCCAAAGGAAGGACCTATCCTGGTGAGGACCATGCAAGAGGCTGGTACCTTGGGAGAAGGCCTGGAAACTTCATCAAAGGATGTACCGCACACTGAGATGCTCGGTGGTGATCGCCTATCAGATCTCAGTTCTACAGATCCGGGTGCTGAATCCTGTGGCAGAGGATTCTGGACCAAAAGTGTCTCCTCATAAAGGAAGGTCTGTGGCAGAGACTGTACTTTATTCCGGCTGCTAGGCCAGTGAGATGGACCTATCCGGGTGAGCCATACCCACTCTGGCTAGAGTGGCGACGAGAACTGTTTGCTGGAAGCAGGAGTGTTTCCTTATTGAGACCAGTGGCCGTCCGTTTATAGAGGGCGCTGGAGCGCCGCCCCCTCTAGTGGCTCCGCACCGCCACTGAAATAACATTGCATGAATGTTATTTCAGTGGACATTGCTGCCGCTGGTCTAATTTAGATGGCCGGAACTTGAGCGCCGACCACCTGAATAACGGCAGCTGGTTGGCTGTGCGGAAGTGCCTATCAGAGCCAGCGGCTCTGATAGGCTTTCCGAGTACAGCCCTCAGTATCCGGCAGCTTATCCAGGAAACGTACGGCGGTGTGTTCCTTGGATAAGACTGACAGGCATCTCAGCCAATCGGGTTGACCGGTTCTGGCTAACGGTAACCTGATTGGCTGAAGCGTCATCGAGACGGGAGAAGACATCGAGGGACGTGGAAGGAGAAAGGTAAGTGCATTTTACTGGGCACAGTGGCAACAATTGGCACAGTGGCGACAATTGTGGGGCACAGTGGCTGCGTTTGATGGCATGGCACAGTGGTGACAATTGATGGCATGGCACAGTGGTGCTAATTGATGGCACAGTGGCTGCGTTTGATGGCATGGCACAGTGGTGGCAATTGATGGCACAGTGGCTGCGTTTGATGGCATGGCACAGTGGTGACAATTGATGGCACAGTGGCTGCGTTTGATGGCATGGCACAGTGATTGCGTTTGGCATGGCACAGTGGTGCGAATTGATGGCATAGTGACTGCATTTGATGGCATGGCACAGTGGTAACAAGTGATGGCACAGTGGCTGCATTTGATGGGCACAGTGCACCCCCCCCAAAAAATGTTGAGCATTAGCCGCCACTGATTGAGACTATACACCTGAACCTACCTACCCTTCCACCCCTCCAACTTCTTTTCTACTAAGTTCTGAAAATAAATCCTAGAAAAAGAAGTGTATCGTGTGGACATTGGAATTCTTCAGACTCTTTTATTACCCTGGACAGCGAGAAGAGGTAACGTGCCACCCAAAATACTCGGCAGCTTTTTCGGGGGTTAGTGCTACACATGCCCTAAGGTTCCTGGGTCTGCACACCTATTGAGCCCATTATGAGGGGGGTTCCACTTCCCACCATCCTGATACTTTCTCTATTATATAAAATATATTTACATCCTAACTGGATCAGTGGTAATACAAAGTTGGGCAGGAACACATTCGGGAAGGGAGGTCTCGCTATTAGAGATTCCAGGACATATAGGAAGCCAAGGGTTGGCTCTACCCGCATTCTCCACCTGTAACTAAAACGATCAGTTTTGGTGGACTGACCCTTTAATATAAAGGTAGTGGTTGAGGAGCCAACTTGGAATCTGAGACCTACCTCAAACCCAGACGGTTCCCATGTGAAATATGTGACTCTCGACATGTCGGTATTTTTACATGCATAGTTTGTAATTAGTGGCTCCTTCGAGTAATGCGAACATGTAACTGTTGCGTTTGCGTTGGGACAGAGTGGTCCTTTTTAATGATCCGAGTTCTGCGAAGTGTAATAAACTGTCTGCCTCCATAGTGACTAAGCAGCAGGACGGGTCTGGCTCTCCCGCTGACTTGTTTAACCAACGTTCATGTTTCATGGAATGTCAGCCAAGCAGCTGCTGCTCCGCGATGTTGGCTGGAATTCCCATCATAAAATAAATAAATCTGTATGAATCTGAAGGAATTTAATTTGATGGTGGAATCCTTCCACGAGAACCCTGTCTGCTGGATAGTTCGCCTGTAGGCGCAATGTAATATCTCCCCCCCCCCCCCCATTCCTGATAAATATTCAGATTGTATAAGTACAATGATCCTCCTGAATGAAAAAAATGGTAAATAACAACTTTAAAACGTATGGCAATGTCCAAGTCCTATACCACAATCGGCGCTGGTGTTGGTACTACAGTGTGGCAAAATAATGTTTAAATACTCCACACATTGATATAGCAAGTTGATAAAGTGCAGAGCAATCAAAAGGAGAGTCCGTTAGTGATTGTATTGGAAAAGATGGTGAGCACCATCCACCATGAGATCCAAATCCACCACGTGGGAAAGACAACCCCCCTCTGGGGTACACACTCATCGGAAAGCAAATAAAACCAGGCGATGTCCAATATCCAAAGGATGATGCACTCGTCACAGCTTAGGGAAGGGGTGTCCAAACTTTTTTCAAAGAGGGCCAAATTTGATGAAGTGAACATGCGCGAGGGCCGACTATTTTGGCTGACATTCTTTGAACCATTAAAATTCGGTCTAAGTGTGTTCATCCGAGCAACTAATACACTGCCCAACACGAGTTCTCTTGCCTTTGTGGCTGTGTGTGGTGAAGAGATGAGCTTGGGCATGTTATTTGGATATACTTAATATATTTCTTTTGTGGCCCCAACGAATCCCAGAGCGCTGCTGAGGACTAAGGATGAGCTTGGGCGTGATATTTGGATATACCGTATTTATCGGCGTATAACACACACAGCCTTACCATTGCCATGAATGCAGCCTTACCACTGCAACCAATGCAGCCTTATATGTGCCATGAATGCAGCCTTATATGTGCCATGAATGCAGCCTCACATGTGCCGATAAATGCAGCCTCACATGTGCTATGAATGCAGCCTTACCACTGCAACCAATGCAGCCTCACATGTGCCGATAAATGCAGCCTCACATGTGCCATGAATGCAGCCTTACCATCGATGCCCATCTGAACCCTCGAAGGAGAATCTCTTGTTTACTCTGTGGCCTCTTTAATACAAAGTCCCGCCTCCTATGATGGACCAGTCGCCTCCACGGCAGTGCTGATAAATACGGTATATATCTTTTGTGGACCTGGGGGCCACAAACTCTCTATCTCTCTATCTCTCTATCTCTCTATCTCTCTATCTCTCTATCTCTCTATCTCTCTATCTCTCTATCTCTCTATCTCTCTATCTCTCTATCTCTCTATCTCTCTATCTCTCTATCTCTCTATCTCTCTATCTCTCTATCTGCAGGCCGGACTTTAGACATGCCTGGCTTAGGGATACAGCATCAGCTAAATGCTCCAAATCAAACAAGGAAACCGAGATATGCCAATAGCGTAATTCCGTTTATTTGAATAAAATCCAGAGCCTTGCACAGATGGCCACCCCTCATAAGATGCACGTACTTGTATGTTGAAAAAGATATGCGTCTGTCTCATCACCCCCTCCGCGATGGGGAGAGAGAGCCGTGCGGACCGAGCGGTATAGCCGACCGCTATTACTTCCTGGTTCCGGGTATGGCTGCGGTGGAGCGCAAACGTCACTTCCTTGCGTCGTGTAGGTCACGCCCTAATGATCCTCCTGATATCTTTTATATTTCATACCGTGCTTCCCCCGAAAATAAGACCGGGTCTTATATTAATTTTAGTCACAAAAAACACACTAGGGCTTATTTTCAGAGTAGGGCTTATTTGTGGTATGTACATTAATCAACATTTTTTTCAAATACCGGTACAGTCAACTCCTTTAAAGCATGATAAACAACAGTGTTTGTGCAGTGTCATTTTATCCCTCTATTTTCTAAAAAAAAAAATGTTAAAATCTGAAAATTCTGTGTCCTCTGGGACATAAAATGTAACCTAAAGCCCATATGAAGACTTTCAGGTATTCTCTATATTCTTAACAAGTAGTACAGCTTTAAAACCGACCTTCACTGATCTTCTGTAGCTGCATTAATGGTTGAGAAATTCGTACTAGCAAGTTCACAACTGCAGTTTCAGTCATTTTGTCAGAAGCTCAGCTCTCCCAGCAGTGACTCGGCTCACATTTTCCTCTTCCCTGCAGTAACTCTGCATCTCAGGTCCTCAGCAGTGACTTGGCAGCGAAGCGTTGTTTTTCTCCTAGCAGTTGCTCAGCAGCTCAGCTCTCCCCTCTCCCAGAAGTGAATCAGTAGTTTAGCTCCGCTTCATCTCTCCGAGCAATTACTCAGCAGCTCAGCTCTCCCCCTCTCCCAGAAGTGAATCAGTAGTTTAGCTCCGCTTCATCTCTCCGAGCAATTACTCAGCAGCTCTGCTCTCCCCTCTCTCCACAGTGACTCGGCATCTCAGCCCCCCTGCTTTGTCTCGGCTCCGGCCTCTCTCCAGCGGCGTCTCGGCAGTTCAGATTTACCTTTTACTCAGCCCTTCGGCTGTGACTTGGCAACCCAGCGCCATCCTCTCTAAGCATATGTTCTGCTCTCCCTTCTCCCAGAAGTGACTCGGCAACTCAGCTTTTTCTCCCAGCTGTGACTCTCTGCATCTTGGCCCCTCAATAGTGACTTTAGCAGCTCCGCTCTCCCCTCTTCCAGCAGTGACGCTACATCTTGGCCCATTGGCAATGACTTTAGCGCATGGGTGCCCAACCTGCCCAACCTGTGACCCATGCTTTAGCAGCTCAGCTCTCCCCTCTCCCAGCAGCCAGGTAAATCAGCAACTTGGCTTTCTCCTCTCTGCCGTAACTCAGCAGTTTGGCTCTCCCTCTTCTCAGCAGTAACTCTGCAGCTCTGCTCCCTCCCTCCCTCTCCCAGCAGTAGCTCCTCAACTCGAAAATCTCCTATTTTAAACCAGATCCAGGTGAAATGATCAAACTAGGTGCCATTTCCAATTTTCAGAACCTTGCCTTGTAAAAACAAGTCAGCGTGTCCGCCAGGCACTTGGCATTCTCAGCAGCCATTGGCAATGCCAACCTGCATATTTCTTAATCAGGGGTCCCTTTTTTTTTTTTTCCCCCTCTTTACTGGTTCACACCTATGCATTTTGCAGATTTGCACTATAGAAGCATAGGAAACGATGTTAAATGGACCGTAGTGCAAATCTTCAAAATGCATAGGTGTGAACCCGGCCTCCCTGCCTATACACAGCAGTTGGAAGAAAAACAAAGGCAAAGGCCTCTCATTAGCTTCTAGGCCAGAAGTAAAGTCCATATGACACACGCCTTTTGGTGTAGGTTTTCTAGGAATTTGAGAGTGTTCAAGGTGTGTGTGTGTGTGTTTTTAACTTTATTTTTTTTTTTTTTTTTTTATCCTGTATTGAATAGAACTTGTATTGTGGGCTGTTTTTTTTCTTGCGCTTTTTTTTTTAATTATTATTATTATTATTATTAATAATAATAATAATAATAATAATAATAATTATAGTATATTATTTTTATTATAATATTATATTTTTATTATAATATTTTTTTATTAATATTATATTTTTATTATATTATATTTTTATTATTATTATTATTATTATTATTATTATTATTATTATTATTTATTTTTTTATGTATGGAATAGAACTGTTGTATTGTTTGTGTGTGTTTTTTTTTTTTTTTTCTCCTTACCAGAAATTTGATTTCAGGATACGGCTTCAGTTATTTGGCGTAGATGGAGAAATACAACCTCCTGTGTTGTAGACAAGAGTGTAGTGTGTTTCCTATGTCTAGCAATGTTCCAATCATATCCCCCCCCCCCCCTTTTCCTTACTGTGCGCTCCCTGCTGCTCATACACCTGTGACGGGCAGCTGCTGCCTTAGTGTGCATACAGCACCAGGGAGATGCTGCCACCTGCTGGATAATGTACAGATTGACATTGCCTTTTTGCAGAACTCCAAGAAAAAATAAACCAGTCCAGAGATGGATTACCCTTTTGCTGCTACAACTTTTTTTTTTGCACGTGTTTTAAAATGCACATTTTATAGGCCCGGAGATTATCCAATTTAAAAAAAAAATTGAATGAAACCCTGCAAAATAGATAAAATTGCCTCATCTCCCTGTTCAATACAAACCATATTCGATGGCGGTATCTGTGTTTTTCTTTTTACGAAGCTTCCAATTTGTATTTGTTCTAGGCTGGTTTTAAGGGCCAGTTCACACCAGATGCAATTCTGTGCGTTTTTTTTTTCTGCACAAAACGCACACACTATGGGCCAGATTCTCAAAAGAGATACGCCGGCGTATCGCCGGATACGCCGTCGTATCTCTGAGTCCGCCCGTCGTATCTATGCGCCTGATTCATAGAATCAGTTACGCATAGATAACAATTAGATCCGACAGGCGTAAGGCTCTTACGCTGTCGGATCTTAAATGCAATTTTTTTTTTTCGCCGCTAGGTGTCGCCGACGTCGTTTTCCCCGTTGAGTATGCAAATTCCCGAACGTACGCCCGGCCGACGCAGCGAACTTATGACGTTTACGTTAGATTTGCGACGCGTAAAGTTGCCCCTGGGTATATGAGGCGCAGTCAATGTTAAGTATGGCTGTCGTTCCCGCGTCGAAATTTGAAAATTTACGCTGTTTGCGTAAGTCGTCCGTGAATGGCGCTGGACGCCATTTACGTTCACGTCGAAACCAATGACGTCCTTGCGACGTCATTTAGCGCAGTGCACGTCGGGAAATTTTAGGGACGGCGCATGCGCAGTACGTTCGGCGCGGGAACGCGCCTAATTTAAATGATCCACGCCCCCTACCCGGATCATTTGAATTACGTGGGCTTGCGCCGGGGGATTTACGTTACGCCGCCGCAACTTTACAGGCAAGTGCTTTGTGAATCAAGCACTTGCCCGTAAAACTTGCGGCGGCGTAACGTAAATGAGATGCGTTACGCCGCCGCAACTTTAGGCCAGTCTACGAGAATCTGGCCCAGTGTCTTCCATGTATTCCAATGGCTCTTGTTCACACCATTCAGTCAGTTTCCGGCACAGGAACTGACTGCATGGTGTGAACTAGAGCCTCTGGAACACATGGAAAACGTTGTGCGTGCATTTTGTGCAGGGGGAAAAAAAAAGCGCATGGAACTGCATCTGGTGTGAACTGGGCTGGCCCTTAATCATCATATTTAAAGAAACAACTGTCCTCTCTCCCGCTGTTGGCTCCTCCGACCGTCCCATTCACTTTAATGGGAAGGCTAGTAATGCGGAGGTAAGGCAACAAGGCGAGGAACGTGGTGGCGGCAGCAGGTGAGTGGACGCCCGCTAACAGGCGCTGCCATGATGCATCTAAAGTGACAGGTGCTCTTTAAATGTAAGGACTTATTCTAACTACCAGCAAGAATCTTTTAATATTTGGAAACAAAATGAAGGTTTCCCATTTAGAATAATAAGATGTCAGGTTAGTAAAACAGTGATATCGGAAGCGGTTCAATCATACAGTTTGTAGTGTACATAGATTTGCAAAACAATGGGATAAAGGAATATTCCTGAACTTTGTTTTATCTCATGATTACTGTGACATTGTGTGAATGCATCAATCAGGGGCGGACTGACCATTGAGGCACTCGGGCACTGCCCGAGGGCCCCATGCCACTAGGGGCCCCCATCAGGGTTGCCAGGCTCATTAAACCAGGGACAGTATGTAAACTTTTTTTTTTTTTCCATCTGTCCCTGATATGTCCAAAACCGAAATGCTTTTGATGTGAAAATCCTGAGATTTTAGCTGCCCCACCTCTGCACTGCCTCCTGGCTTGGTTGCCATCTGTAAGTCTGGGGGCCCTATAATCTTCTATTGCCCGGGGGCCCCATGAGTTGTCAGTCCGCCCCTGGCATCAATGCAGATTTCAAGTTGGCTCCTCAACCGCTACCTTTATATTAAAGGGTCAGTCCACCAAAACTGAGATTTTAGTTATAGGTGGAGCATGCGGGCCGAGTCAACCCTTGGCTTCCTATATGTCCTGGAATCCCCAATAGCGAGACCTCCCTTCCCGACTGTTCCTGCCCAACTTTGTGCATTACCACTCCTCCTGTTAGGATTTAAATACATTCTCTATTATACAAAATATATCAGGATGGTGGGAAGTGGAACCCCCTCATAATGGGCTCAACAGGTGTGCAGACCCGGGAACATTGGGGCATTTCATGCTGAAAAACTAAATTTATTAATGTGTTAGATTTTTTTTTTCTTTTTTTTTACTCCAAAAGCATTGGATTAAAAAAAAAAAGTTGCAAAAAATTCCTTACATTTCTATATATATTTTTTTTTTAATACACCCTGATTTGTCCTATTTCATGGTCTTTATTTTTATATACAAATCTGAAATGCTACATTGTGTTATTTTACAAAAGTGTATTAGAAGGATGAGGATATTTCCTGGCAGAACGTGTGATGGTGTGAGACCGTGGATTGGCGCCAGGAAAGGAACGTGTGTTATGAAAATAAAGTTTTAAGATAAAGTGTGTAAAGATAAATATTGTTACTGGTTGAAACATTTCAATTTTATTATTACTAACCACAACAATAATTAAAAATAAACAAAGTGAAAAATATTAAATGAAGATTAGGCTAGGTTAACATCTGATGGACGTGCGGTTGCTGGTTTTTGAGGCCCGTTTTTTTCTGGCATGTTTTTAGCGTGGGGTGTTTTTATTTATTTTTTTGACAGTTTTTGGTATGTGTTAAAGTGGTGGTAAACCCTATCAAAAAAAAAAAGGCCCTGCAAGACACGGGCATAATGAGCTAGTATGCATAGCATACTAGCTCATTATAAATTTCTTACCTTAGATCGAAGCCCCTGCAGCGGAACCCCCCCCCCCCCTCCCCAGCAGGGACATCTCTCCCAGGGGGTTGCTTCTGGGCATTGCAGCTTCAACATCGTGATGCCACTCCTGCGTATGTGCACGGGAGCCACCAGTAACGGCACATACGTGCCATTGCTTAATTTATTTATTTTTTTCTTTAGTGAACATGTGCCGATGACCTCTCCTATACTGTGCAGGTTTAGGAGATATCCTGGGTAGCTACAAGCAAACACCTGCATGATCCAATTTGCTACTGCAAGGGATAGAAATCCTTCCTGATCCCCAGAGAGGCAATCGGATATTCCCTGGATTAACTTTACCTAGAAATGTCAGTAGCCAGTTATATTATGAAGTAGCCTTAGGCCCCTTTCACATGGGGCGGATCAGTGATGATCCGCCCCGTGAACCTCCGCTTGCTCAGCGGGGATCGCTCCATTGATCCCCGCTAAACCCGGCGGCTGACAGGGCGGTCCCCGCACACTGTGCAGGGACCGCCCTGTCTTTTTTCCGCTCTCCCCTATGGGGGGATCGGATGAACACGGACCGTCTGTCTGTGTTCACCCGATCCGCCAGACGGATGGAAAAGTAGGTTTTTTCCTCCGTCACACTTTGGCGGGTCGGATGTCAGCGGGCATGTCTCCACTGACATCCGCGGCTCCATAGAGGAGCACGGAGCGCCCGTTCAGGTCCGCAAAAAAACTGTCAGGCGGACCTGAACGGGCCACCCGTGTGAAAGAGCCCTTAGAGAGAACACGAGTTGCCAGTCTGCAAGCCCCGGACAGGTGTGTTCTCTTTATTGGGCTTATGCTTTTCTCCGTCCAGTAATCCTAATAACTGGCAGCACACAAGCCCTGATGAAGGGTGTTGTAAGCCCCTGGAACATGTTGGGCTTTATCCTCAGACTTGTCTAGATAAACTTTTACTGAACTTGATACAAACCTGTGATATCAAAGTAAACAAAACTATGGTACTGAGACCCCAATTACAATTGTGGGGAGGGGCATGGGGTTTGAGGTGGGAATTGGTATACAGGAAGATTTATAAGGAATTGAATTGGCTGGATGGTGGCTGCTCCCCTGAATACATAATATACACAAGACAAGGGCCCTCTTCTGCTTTCCTGTGACGTTCTCATCCCATCTATATTATATCTTGAGTCAGTGGGCGGGGCAAGCACCCCCCCCCCCCCCCTATAGCAGCCAACAGTTTTGTGTCAAAAGGTAAACTGTGTTGCCTAGTTGTATTTTGGATTTCCACTCCTGCTCATTGGCACGGAAATCCTTCATTTGCAGCTGGCAGGACATGCTGGGACTTTCAGTTCATTCATCATCAGTTGGGCTGTGTACTACGTGTTTTGGTTAAGGTAGACCCAGGGGCAGACTGACAACTCATGGGGCCCCTGGGCAATAGAAGATTATGGGGCCCCCGGGCTTACAGATGGCCACCACGCCAGGAGGCAGTGCAGAGGCGGGGCAGCTAAAATATCTGGATTTTCACATCAAAAGCATGTCGGTTTCGGACATATCCAGGGGTGTATTTAGGTTTTGTGCTGCCCTAGGCCTGACGAAACTCGCACACCCCCTACTTTATATATGACGCACCCCTTCCTGTCAAGACTACACCCCTTCCTTTTTAAGACCCGCCCTGTCAATTTCATGGTATGAGGACAGAGGGACGTGGTGGGATGAGGACAGGGTGGGACGAGGACAAGGGGGACAGGGTGGGACGAGGACAGGGGGACAGGGTGGGACGAGGACAGAGGGACAGGGTGGGATGAGGACAGAGGGACAGGGTGGGATGAGGACAGGGGGACAGGGTGGGATGAGGACAGAGGGACAGGGTGGGATGAGGACAGAGGGACAGGGTGGGATGAGGACAGAGGGACAGGGACAGGATGGGATGAGGACAGAGGGACAGGATGGGATGAGGACAGAGGGACAGGATGGGATGAGGACAGAGGGACAGGATGGGATGAGGACAGAGGGACAGGATGGGATGAGGACAGAGGGACAGGGTGGGATGAGGACAGAGGGACAGGGTGGGATGAGGACAGGGTGGGACGGGGACAGGATGGGATGAGGACAGAGGGACAGGATGGGATGAGGACAGGGGGACAGGCTTTTTTGCCACCCCCCGCAAAGTGCCGCCCTAGGCCTGGGCCTTGTCGGCCTAGGCCATAATACAGCACTGGACATATCGGGGACCGATCTAAAAAAAACACAGATTTTTACATACTGTCCCTGGTTTTACTGAGCCTGGCAACCCTGATGGGGGGCCCCCTAGTGGCATGGGGCCCTCGGGCAGTGCCCGAGTGACTCAATGGTCAGTCCGCCCCTGGGTAGACCAGTCCGGCAGGGCCATCTTCATAGCATCATGGGCCCCTGGGCAAAGTGATTCTCTGGGGCCCCCTACAATGGAGACAGTGCAGGTAAACAGAAATCAAGTAGGTAGGGGATATCTAGGGTGTAGAGGGGTCCGAGTGCTGGGGGGATATCGGGGTGTGGAAGGGCAGCCGGGCTCAAGGATCAGCTGCTTTGGGGAAAGGGCAGGGGCCCCTGGGCAGTGCCCAGGTGTGCCCTCTCATTAAGACAGCCCTGCTGTCCGGTCAATTGTAATCTCCTGCTGAATTCATCTGTCAGCCGGTAACTTTGTAATTTTTTTTTTTTTTTTTTTTTTTTTACATTTTCAGCAAAATCACATCCGTGAATACGGTCGGATCTTCAAGTCCCACTTCGGCCCGCAGTTTGTGGTGTCCATCGCCGATCGTGACATGATCGCTCAGGTTCTACGTGCTGAGAGGGAGGCGCCACAGAGAGCCAATATGGAGTCCTGGCAGGAATACAGAGACCTACGGGGGCGATCTACGGGCCTCATCTCTGCGTGAGTACCATGTACAGGTCCTGGTATGGGGGGGGTGACCTCAAACTGCAGAATGTGTAAAGACCAAGGCTTCCTCTGGCTGAGGTCGGGAAATTATGATTTCCACCACAGCCAGTGGAGTAGGAGTAAGGCCATAGGTGTGCGCACCCCAAATGTATTTAGTGGTCTACGACTCTACAGGGATAAGATTTTCCTGAGGACTAAGGCCTCCTTTACCCAAGGGTGGTTTCCAATTTTGACCTTACAAGGACATTGTGCTTCCCTCCATTATGTTCTCCACCACAACATTCCAAGGACTTATAGGCGTGCACATCCCTAATCAATCTGTGCTGTGCCTACTGCCCAGTAATATTGATTCGCTGTTGTAACACACCTGGGTGGGCCTCGGAATGCACTCTCTGCGACCAGAGCCCGCCCTATATTGAAGCTTATTAGAGCCTCTGGCTCTAATCGGTTCTTAAAAAAAAAAAAAAAAAAAAAATTGGAATCCATGTGCCGGTGTCTTAAAGGGGCCGGATGCATGGATAGGGGAGGTGGAGATGGGGGGGGGGTGCTCTTGCACATAAAATGCTAGTAAAATTTCAGTTTTAGGTTCCTTCTGTAGTCAACAGAGCAGTGATTGCTTGTTCTGGTCTGTTTAGGGCAGGGGTCCTCAAACTTTTTAAACAGGGGGCCGGTTCACTGTCCCTCAGACCGTTAGAGGGCCGGACTATAGTTTAAAAAAAAAACTATGAACAAATTCCTATGCACACTGCACATATGTTATTTTGAAGTGAAAAAACAGAACGGGAACAAATACAATATTTAAAATGAACAAGTAAAGTTAAACCAACAAACTTACCAGCATTTCATTGCAAGCCCCCCCCCCCCCCCCTCACCGTCATTTCAGGCCATCATTGCAAGCCCCCCACTCACCATCATAAATTCAAGCCATCATTTCAAGCCCCCCTCACCATCATTTCAGGCCATAATTGCAAGCCCCCCCCCCCTCGCCATCATCATTGCAAGCCCCCCCCCCTCGCCATCATCATTGCAAGCCGCCATCATCATTGCAAGCCCCCCCCACCATCATCATTGCAAGCCCCCCCTCACAATCATTAATTGCAAGCCGATCACGATCATTGCAAGGCCCCCCTCACCATCATCACTACAAGCCCCTCGTTGCAAGCCCCCCCCCCTCACTCACCATCATCATTGCAAGCCCCTCACAGCCTTACTGTGCCAAACTGCTGCTGCTGTGTCACGGTCCCGCTGTGTCATGGAGCTCACAGTGTTAACATTTCGGGCGCGCTGTGATAAATGTCCCGCCCTCCTCCTCCTAGACCAGCTCGTGTGATAGACAGAACACTGGCTCTATCACATGAGCTAGTCTAGGTCAGGAGGAGGGTGGGACATTTATCACAGCGCGCCCGAACTGTTAACACTGTGAGCTCCATGACACAGCGGGACCGCTGTGTTACAGCCTGCCTGGCATGTTAGGAATCTGGCCATGGGTGGTGTGGGCCGGATAAATGTCCTCCGCGGGCCGCATGTGGCCCGTGGGCCGTAGTTTGAGACCCCTGGTTTAGGGTGTCACAGGCTGAGAGTTTGATTGCTTCCACCTGCCTCTGGAAGAAGTTTCCAGAAAATGGGGAAGGAGATTCAAATAACCAGGCTGAATATTTATCATGGCAGCAGGGATGGCCAGATCTGAGTGACTACACTCTCTGAGATTGAGACCAGACTATATATGCTTAAAGCAAGTTTTTATTAACTGTGAAACGCATCCAAATGCCAGCAAACCGAAAACACAGCAAACAAGATAATAGTGAACCAAAAACAGGGGTAACACTGGAGATGCAAGGAAGGGGGAACCAGGACTGGGATCAGGAACAAGGAGTAGTAGATACAAGGCAGCAGGGCTAGGACAAGTGGCAAGCAGACATTGAAGAGAAGTGTAATGGTAGAGGAGGGACTAAATACCTGCCAAGCGGCCAACATCAGGTGAAGACTGATTATTGGAATCTGCTGGTGGGTAACTAACTACAACCTCCCACTCTGGAAAGCACAGTGCCTCCAGCAGGTGATCCAGGCCCTGACAATCCAAAAGGAAGCTGCAAAGGTGCTAAACCGTCTCAAGCCCTGGAGCAAGAGTTCCTTCTCCCGAGGAAGTTGCCAAGGCCTCAGGGGATGCTGCCCTAGGGCAGCTTATGGACCGTATCTGTACTTTATGCCTCAGCAGTGTCAGGGCTGAGGGCCTGTATTGATCTCACGATGTGCTGGCTGTAGGACTTCTCCACAAGGGATCTGGCATCTGGTCTGGAGAAGGATGGTCTCCTTCACTGGACCATGTCTGGATGAAGGTGGCCGCTATCTTGGGGAATAAATGACCCTTAGTTGATTCCTGGTGACTATGGGCCAGATTCTCATAGAATCGGCGGCGGCGTAGTGTAAGCCATTTACACTACGCCACCGCAACTTACTGGAGCAAGTGCCGTATTCTCCAAGCACTTGCTCCGTAATTTGCGGCGGCGTAGTGTAAATGGCCCGGCGTATGGCCGCATAATTCAAAAGGGGCGGCTTGTATTCAAATTAAGCATGCCCCCACGCTGATCGAACTGCGCATGCGCCGGGCGGAAAAATAGCCCAGTGCGCATGCTCCAGCTCACGACGGAAAACGTCAATGATGCCGACGTGAGCGTCATTGACGTAAAGTCGTATTCGCGAACGACTTAGTAAAACGACGTAACCGGCGGAAAAAGAAGACGCTGACCCAACGCCATACTTAACATGGCATACGGCGGACTGGCGTAAGGTTACCCCTCATATAGCTGGGGTAACCTTACACTTACGGAAACAACGTAAACGACGACGACGCGGCGCAAATTCGTTCGGGAATCGGGATATCAGGCTCATTTGCATAGTCAAATGAGAACTGAACGTAAACACCACCTAGCGGCCAGCGTCGAATTACATCTAAGATCCGACGGTGTAAGTGACTTACACCTGTCGGATCTACGCCGTATCTATGCGTAAATGATTCTAGGAATCAGTCGCATAGATACCCGGGCCAAATACAGACATACGACGATGTTTCCTGAGATACACCGTCATATCTCTTCTGAGAATCTGGCCCTATGTGCTCTTGGAAAGTAAGTGACAGAGGTAGCTATGAACTATGACGCCTCACCTCGGGTCTGAGTACTGGCCATATGAAGCTGAGACCCTAGAGAATACAATGGCGGTCATTGAAAAATTGCTGCACAAATACCGTGTGAGTTTAAAAGTTGCAAACACTTTTTTTTTTCTCATGCTTAAAAAACAAAACAAAAAAAAAACGGTAAAGTTGGCCCAATTTTTTTTCATAATGTGAAAGATGAAGTTACGCCGAATAGATACCTAACATGTCACACTACAAAATTGCACACGCTCGTGGAATGGCACCAAGCTTCGGTACTTAAAAATCCCCATAGGCCACGCTTTTAAATTTATTTTTTTCTGGTTGCATGTTTTTGAGTTGGGCTAGACTTGTTGCTCTCGCTCTAACGTTCGCGGCGACACCTCACTTGTGTGGTTTGAACACTGTTTTCATATGTGGGCGGGACTTGCCTATGCTTCTGCGTGCGAGGACAGGGGCACGTAAAAAATTTTTTTTACCTCTTTACAGTGAGATCTGGGGGGGGTCAATAAGACCCCACATCTCGCCTCTAGCCTGGGAAGCCTAAAACGCTCGTCGCTTCCTAGCCGAAGCAGCGCTTTTTTTTTTTTTTCTTTTAATGCAGAGGCCGGGCGTGACGTCATAACATCGTGCCCGCCCTCCGATCATAGAGACTCCGGCGACCATCTGGTCCACCGGAAATCTCTATCGTCAACATCCGAGGGCGGCGGATCCGTTCTCCGACTCACCGATCCCACAGGTGAGTTGGTAGAAGCACCGGAGGACGGGGGGAGGGGGATATCCCCTTTCGCCGCCCGTAAGAATGATCAAGCGGTGGAACAGCCTTATGATCATTCTTATGGTGAAGGGAATTGCTGTCTGAAAACGGCAATATCTGAATGAAGCCTGTAGCTGCACCCATCATTATATATATATATATAATATATATATATATATATATATATATATATATATATATATATATATATATATATATATATATATATATATATATATATATATATATATATATATATATATATATATATATATATATATATATATTTTCCTGTTTGCTGTCGCTGACTATTCCTATCGTCTCTTTGCAGGGAAGGAAAGAAGTGGCTGGCCATGAGAAGCATCTTGCGGCAGAAAATCCTCCGACCCAGAGACGTCTTTGTATACTCGGGAGGCGTGAACGAGGTGGTTGGCGATCTGATCAAGAGAATCCAAACCCTCCGCAGCCGCGAGGACGACGGAGAAACCGTGACCAACGTCAACGACCTTTACTTCAAATATTCCATGGAAGGTTTGTGGAAGGATCTATCTGGGTTTTGCTGTTGATCACAAGTTTTATTAATGTGCAGCTTTCATTATAATTTTGTGTTTTTTTGTTTTTTGTGGTGTGTTGTTTGTTTTTTTAATTCAAAACGGTTGCCCTATGTTTTTATAACTTCTTCTCAAGTTACCTTGGGTTAGATTCAGGTAGGGGCGCGCAATGTTGTAGCGTATCGTATTTACGCTATGCCGCCGTAAGTTAGAGAGGCAAGTGCTGCATTCACAAAGCACTTGCCTGCTAAGTTACGGCGGCGTAGCGTAAATGGGGGACGGCGTAAGCGCACGTAATTTAAATGTGGATGGGGGGGGCGTGTTTTATGTTAATTCTTGGTGCGCCGTCCGTGTACATATCCCAGTGTGCAATGCTCCAAAGTACGCCGCAAGGACTTATTGGTTTCGGCGTGAACGTAAATTACGTCCAGCCCTATTCGCGAACGGCTTACACAAACTACGTAAAAAAAATCAAATTTCGACGCGGGAACGACAGCCATGCTTAACGTTGCGTGTGCCTCCTAATAGCAGGAGTAAACTTGCGCCGGAAAAGCCTAACGTAAACAAATATCGCCGGGCGTACGTAAATTTGTGAATCGGCGTATCTAGGTCATTTGCATATTCTACGCCGAAAACGCCACCTAGCGGCCAGCCTAAATATGCACCCTAAGATACGACGGTGTAAGAGACTTGGGCCAGTCGCATCTTAGGCTAATGTCGGCGCATCTTGCTTTCTGAATACAGAAAAAAGATACGCCGGCGCAGCTTTGAATTTACGCGGCGTATCTATAAATACGCCGGCGTAATTCATTGCTGAATCTAGCCCCTTGTCTCCAAGTTGAGGGACAAGGGCCTCTTTTATGCCTGATTCCTGGATGTGTAGGCCGAAACCCTCTTTATGAAAAGGAGGCCCCTAGATGCCCATCCTTTCCTGGAAAATGAGATACCAGGGTACATAGGTATACATTACTACTCATTCTCCAAAAAAAGCGAATAGTCGTTTTTATGTGAAAGGTCTCTGCTCTGGACCCTCCAGCCTCCCCCTTGTGCAGAGCCTGTGATCCAATCATCTGTCCTGGTACAGTGAGGGAGGGGAGAGTGGTTTTTAAATGCTGCCATCAGTTGGGCTCCATTCACACTTGTATGCGACTTTGGATTGCCACTTCGTATAGATGCGACTTCTTGCCCCTCTGCGCTGTTGCATTGTATAACATTCCGTTACGACTTTCGTGCAACTTTGAGGCTCAACCTTGAAGTCCGTGGCCCTCAAATTGCATGAAAAGGCCATAGTCGTGCATGAACTACTTTGAAGCCACTGCGACTTTAACCACTTGTCCACGGGAGGACGTCCTCGACTTTGTGCGGTGATATCTGAATGATGGGTGTGGCTACAGGCATCATTCAGATATCACCGTCTTCAGCCGCCGATTCTGTGCACGATAAGAATGATCAAAGCGGCGCCGCCGCCATCATCCGGTGCTTCTCTAGGCTCTGCCGTGTCATCGGGGGCCCGGAGAGCGAATCGGTCGGCGCTGCTGGAAAGCATTGAGATGACTGGTGACCAGATGGTCCCCAGTCCTCTCTATGACCGTCGGAGGCCCGGGTGCGACGTTACGACGTCACGCCCGGTACCTGGAAGTAAACAAAGTCGCAATCGCGGCTGTCGGCATGAGATCGTTGTTGGTTTTTTTTTTCTCATCGATTTTATGCTTGTAAGCCTGGAGGAGATCCCTCATTATTGACCCCACATCTCTCCATAAAGAGGACCTGTCGCACTGATTCCTATTAAAAGGGATGTTTACATTCCTTGTAATAGGAATAAAAGTGATCAAAAAATATATATATATATATATATATATATATATATATATATATATATATATATATATATATATATATATATATATATATATATATATATATATATATATATATATATATATTTTTTTTTTTTGTAAAAATAAAAAAAAAAGTAAAATAAAAATAAAATTTTTTTCTTCTTTTCAAAACGCCCCTGTCCCCGTTATCTCGCGCGCAGAAACGAACACGCATGCAAGTCCCGCCCACATATGTAAACAGCGTTCAAACCCCACATGTGATGTATCGTTGCGTGCGTCAGAGCGTGTGCAACCATTCTAGCACTAGACCTCCTCTGTAACTCGAAAATGGTAACCTGTAAAAAATGTTAAAGCGTCACCTATGGAGATTTTTAAGTACCGAAGTTTGGCGCCCTTCCATGAGTGTGCGCAATCTTAAAGCGTGACATGTTGGGTATCCATTTACTCGGTGTAACATCATCTTTCACATTATATAAAAAAATTGGGCTAACTTTACCGTTTTTGTTAATTTTTTTTTATTCATGAAAGGTGTTATTTTTTGAAAAAAAAAAAAAAAAGTTTGAAAAATGATTGCGCAAATACCGTGCGAGGGGGGGGTAAAAGTTGCAATGACCGCCATTTTATTCCCTAGGGTGTCTGCTAAAAAAAATATATATGTATGTTTGGGGTTCTGATTAATTTTCTAGCAAAAAAATCGTGATTTTTACATGAAGGAGAGAAGTGCCAGAATTGGCCCGGTGGTTAACGCCCGCCGCATGTACATATACGTCCACAGAATGGCACGTACAGGCATATGGGCGTACATGTACGTCCCCGCGGGTCAGATCGGGACCCCCCCGGTACATGCAGCGGGCGGATTCCCGCGGGGAGCGATTCGGGACGAGGGCGCGGCCGCCTCGCGATCGCTCCCCGGAGCTGAAGAACGGGGAAAGCCGTATGTAAACACGGCTTCCCCGTGCTTCACTATGGCGGCGCATCGATCGTGTCATCCCTTTTATAGGGAGACTCGATCGATGACGTCAGTCCTACAGCCACACCCCCCTACAGTTGTAAACACACACTAGGTGAACCCTAACTCCTTCAGCGCCCCCTGTGGTTAACTCCCAAACTGCAATTGTCATTTTCACAATAAACAATGCAATTTAAATGCACTTTTTGCTGTGAAAATGACAATGGTCCCAAAAATGTGTCAAAATTGTCCGAAGTGTCCGCCATAATGTCGCAGTCACTCAAAAAATCGCTGATCGCCGCCATTAGTAGTAAAAAAAAAAACTTTGCCCTATTTTGTAAACGCTATAAATTTTGCGCAAACCAATCGATACGTTTTCTTTCCGTAGTAGTTGTTATTTTTTTTGCTCTCTGCCTCCCCCTAGCTGTGGCCACCATACTGTATGAATGTCGGCTGGGATGTCTGCAGAACGAGGTGCCCGAGCAGACGCTGGAGTACATAGAGGCCCTGGAGCTGATGTTCAGCATGTTCAAGACGACCATGTACGCCGGCGCCATTCCCAAGTGGCTTCGTCCGTTCATTCCCAAACCCTGGGAGGAGTTCTGCCGCTCCTGGGACGGGCTCTTCAGATTCAGTGAGTATATTGGTCGCCGTACCGAGAATATTGTACACCTGCCCAGGCATAAGGGGGGAAATGTCATTGTCGCTTACCATGTCAATGGTTTTAGTAATAGTGCGGTGTAAGTGTGAATACAAATCTTTCCCTTTTTATGGAAGAATTGCTGCCATGCCCAACAGGACGACTATGGGAAATGGGAATTTGTGAGTGCCCAAATACACCAACTAACAATTTAACAATGCTGATAAAAAAAAATCTATTTTTATACAGGGTTAAAGTATATATTTTTTTCCATAAAAAAATTATATTTTGGTCACAGCTATAAACACGTGGAAAGAACATATATACACCAACGAAGATCATATGGATTGACATGTTTCGCTCAAAAAGAGCTTCCTCAGGAGCCACTCTGTTTTCCAATCTTTGTACTATTAGGCTGCATTCACACCTTGGCGTATTTACGCCCGACGCTCGTGCCGCTGGAGGGGTGATTTAACATTGATGTCTATGGAGATGGTTCACATCTCCACGCCGAACCGTCGTACGCCTGAAGCTCAAAACAAGTCCCGGACCCTTTTTTTCAGGCGGCGTTCGGCATAGACAACAATGTTAACAATGTTTTGTAAAAAAAAAAAAAGAAGTTAAAACGACTCGTTTTATCGCGGTACAATACGCCGCAAATTTGTCGCGGCAAAATACGCTGCGTTATAGTCACCTTATAGTTGCCTTATAGCTGATCAGTAATATAGACTATATAAAATATTGCAACAATAAAGATAACCTATTCATACCATACATAAAAACAACCGATAATTTTTTTTAAATAACTGAGATTTCCAAAAAAGTAGGGGGGGGGGGGGGGAATCTTCTGCCTTTTTGGACATCTCATAGTTTATTAAACTAATGGTGTTTGTTTTTTTAAAAAATCTGTAATTTTAAGAATATTATTGGTTCTTTGCTTATGTATGGTATGAATATGTTTTCCTTCTTGTTGGAATAATATATCGTTTGTATTGCTTATCAGCTATAATAGTACAGATTGGTAACCGGAGTGGATCCTGAGGAAGCTCTATGGGCAAAACTCGTTGCTCGTTTGGTGTATAGATGTGCAAAGAACATGTTTTATAGCTTTGACTGTGTGGGGAGTGTGTGTTTTATTTTTTTTTATATATATAATATATATATATATATATATATATATATATATATATATATATATATATATTCGTATTTATCGCGATATACCGCGCACCCCTAAAGTTGCCCCGAATCCTGTGGAAATTTTTTTTTTGTACTTACAGTATTGGTGTCTTGTGCGGCGGCCTCGTCGGGTCCGGGGTCCTTCTGCGGCTTCGGGTGTCCTCTTCGGCGGGTCCGTCTGCGGCTTCAGGTGTCCTGTCCGGCGTCCTTCTGCGGCGTCCTCCCCGCTCGTTTCCCGCGCCGAGTTTGAATACTGCGCCGACATATAACAGAGCGCAGTACACGTGTATTGTCGGCAACTCTCGCGCTGATGTCCAGGACGTGAGCGCGGAAGGAGCCGAGACTGCCGACTATACCCGAGTGTACTGCGCTCGGTATATGTCGGCGCAGTATTCAAAACTCAGCGCGGGTATCGGCGTATACCGCGCACCCACGATTTTGCCCTGATTTTCAGGGCAAAAAAGTGCGCGGTATACGCCGATAAATACAGTGTATATGTGTGTATATGTATGTATGTATGTATGTATGTATGTGTGTATGTGTGTGTGTATATGTATATATGTATATATATATATATATATATATATATATATATATATATATATATAATATATTTGTTCAAAAACTTTTTTTGCAGGATGGGTTTGATTTAAATCGCTAGTAAAAAGGCTTGATCTAAATAATATTTTGAAGGGCAACTGTCGCCTCTGTCCCGCAGCGGCGACTCCTCTGACCCCGCAGTTGACTCACTGACAGTCCCATTCACTTTAATGGGACGGCTGGTGATGCGGCAGGGACACAACAAGGTGAGGGACGTGGCGGCGGCAGGTGAGTGGACGCCCTCTAACGGGCGCTGCCATGAGGGATCTGAAGTGACAGGTGCTCTTTAAATGTAAGGACTCATTCTTGCTGGTAGTTGCAATCTTTTAATATTTGCAAACAAAATTAAGGTTTCCTATTTAGAATCAACTGTCAGGTTAGTAACACAGCGATATCAGAACCGATTCAATCATACAGTTTGTAGTGTACGTAGATTTGCAAAACAATGGGATAAAGGAATATTCCTGAACTTTGTTTTATCTCATGGTTACTGTGAAAATGTGTGAATGCATCAATGCAGTGCAATGTTATCTCCGCTTGTAGAGCTTGGATTCTTCAAATGAGTTTACCACAAATTTAAATATTGCAGAATCTACAGCCTCATGCTGCATAACTAAGCTCAATTATTATGCTGAATAAACTAAATTTATTAATCTATCTTAAATAGAAAACATCTTCTTCTTTTTTTTGTTTCCTCCCAAAAGCATTTTATAAAATTTTTAAAGTGGAGTTCCACCCATAAATATAACATTACATCAGTAGTTTTAAAAAAATGTCATTAGTCCTTTTAAGATTTTTTTTTTTTTTTTTTTTTTTTTAGATGCCTTCAAAGTGTTGTTGCTAGGCAGAATAGTTAATCTTCCCACTTCCTGCACCTAGGTGCTAAAGCTTCCTAACCTACACCGCACAGACTCCTGGGAATGTAGTGGGTGTAACTTTCCAGGAGTCTGTGCATTCCCCAGTCTCGAAGAATCATGTGACTTGGACAGCACAGGTGCTGAAACATGATCTGAAACCTATTACACTGCTTGTGCAGCACTGAGCATGTGCGAGATCTGCAAGGCTGAAATCCAGGAAGTCATACAGTCTGGCTTCATGATGCCCACACTTAAGATGGCCCCAGTCAATTTCTATTTTATAAAGTGTCTAAATGCTGTAACAACCTAACAAAACGGACCTTAGTTTACAGACTAACTTTACTAGAATACATTAAGCTTGTGTATTACAGGGGTATTTATATTTAAAAAGTGAAATTGTGGCCGGAACTCCGCTTTAAATTTGATTAAAAAAAAAAGCGCAACCTCCGCTTTAAGACAATGGGCTCGGTTCATAAATCTCACATGCCAAGATAATAATAATAATAATAATATTATTGCTACTATTAAAGATTTCTTTATTGGAGTCCAATAAGATTTGAAAAAATATAGTTGCATGGCTTTTTTTTTTTTTTTTTTTTTAACATAATTTTCTGGAACCCCAGGTCAGATCCACGTGGACGATAGACTGCGGGAGATTCAGGCTTGTCTGGACCGTGGAGATGAGGTGAAAGGGGGCCTCTTGACCTCCATTCTGATCAGCAAGGAACTGACGCTGGAGGAGCTGTACGCTAATATGACGGAGATGCTCTTGGCGGGTGTCGATACGGTAAGACGAAGATTCACCCCCCCCCCCCCCCCCGATTTAACGCTGCACCTTTTTTAAGAATACCCTTCCACCAGACTTGAAAACTACACATGTAATCTCTAAATCTCCAGACAGAGGATATATTTATAATGGTGTATTTAAAAACAAAAAAAAATTGCATAGCAGTTTACGTGTATATTAACATTTTTGCGAATATATATAATATTTTTTATATATATATATATATATATATATATATATATATATATATATATGTGTGTATGTATGTATATATATATGCAAAAATGTAAATGGTAGTCTATTTTCTGTGCTCTATAAATGGTTTTTGATTTGCTTTAAAATGGGAAAATTCTGCATTTGGACACAAGATGGTGCTAAGTATTAAAGCAAAATCCTATACGTATCTCAGAAAACTCCTTTGACATTCGGTGCCACCTTGTGGCCAAATGCAATATTGCTCATTGTAAACCTTCATATAGCACAGAAAATAGACAAATGTTTTTTTTTTTTTTGCCCCATTCAAGTGAATACTTGTTGTTTAATATTATTAATAATACTATTATTATTATTCTTATTAATAATAATAATAATAATAATAATAATAATAATATTATTATTTAATTAATTTTTTTTAAATGCACAACAAAGGGTTTGTAGTTGTAAAGTTCCACCGAATCGCATGGCAAGAGGCGGTAGTCCATCTAAAGTGAGAGGTGTGATGAATCTAGCGTCAAGGGATTATGAAAAACTAGGATTTATGTTGCAACTCTGTTTTGTGAATTGTGGCGATGCTTCAATTGCAGCCTGGATGTTTCTGTTGTCATTAACCTAAATGGGCCCCCCCACTCACTGCTCTTGCTGCGGGCAGGCAAAGCTCTGGCCTGGATTGCTTTAATCGTTGGGTTTTCCTCATGTATTTAACCTGTTGCTGCCCCCCTTTGTGGACGCCTCGACACTCTTGCTGCTGCTCCCTTGTGTGCTCCCCTCCCTCCTCCTTGTCTGTGTCCAGAGCTGCTGCCAATCGTCCCGTACACTCCCAGAAATGCTCTCCGAGTGCCACCCTCCAAGTAGCCAAAGATGCCACATATGCCCCGCCACCCTGTAATGTGCTTCTGCTCCCAGAGCGCCCAAGCTACAAGGATCTATTGGACAAGTACTGATCTATGGGGACACCTGCTGGGGGGGGGGGAGGCTCTGATGGGGGACACCTGCTAGGTGGGGCGGCTCTGATGGGGGACACCTGCTGGGGGGGGGAGGCTCTGATGGGGGACACCTGCTGGGGGGGGGGGGCTCTGATGGGGGACACCTGCTGGGGGGGGGGAGGCTCTGATGGGGGACACCTGCTGGGGGGGGAGGCTCTGATGGGGGACACCTGCTGGGGGGGGGAGGCTCTGATGGGGGACACCTGCTGGGGGGGGGGGCGGCTCGGGGGGGGGGCAGCTCTGGTGGGAGACACCTGCTGGGGGGGGGGCGGCTCTGGTGGGGAACACCTGCTGTGGGGGGCTCTGATGGGGGACACCTGCTGGGGGGACTCTGATGGGGGACACTAATGAAGACTTCTTAGGGGAGCATCTCTGTGTTTGAGTCGTAGCCATAGAAACATTTGTAAAGGGGAGGAGTTGGTAAGATGACCACTCCCATGTGTGGGCGCCAGAAATATTTCTGCACCCAGGCGCCTCTGACCCTGGTGCGGGTCTTCTCTCCCCTCACTTCTGGGTCTTGGTGGCTTTGCTGGGGCACCAGGAGCCATTGGCTGCCGGTGTTGTCAATCAAGGCCAGTGACGAGGAAGCTTGGGGGGGGGGGGGGTGGCTGTGCCGAGTCCCGCTGTCTGTGTCATTGGATGCAGCAGCGGGGCTCTGATGCCCATGGGGGACACAGAGGGGAGGGGCCAGGAGCCCGAGTGCAGGACCAGAATAGGAGTGTGGGTTTTTATTATGTTAAAAAATAAAATGGGAAAAAAAAAATGTTTTGTGCACTCTTATTTTCTCAGACCTCTTTCACAATGTCCTGGGCCACCTACCTCCTGGCGAAGAACCCTCAGGTACAGCAGAAGGTATACAATCAGATCGTCCAGAATCTCGGGAAGGACGTGGTTCCCACTGCGGAGGACGTGCCGAAACTTCCTCTAATCAGAGCTGTTTTGAAGGAGACCCTGAGGTATATTAATGTGCGATATTCCAGGTATTCTGTACTGTGGGTACCTGGAGCAATATCTGTAACTCGTCCATTAAAATTTGGAGAAAAATCATAGAAAAATATGGGAAGATAAGTATGTAATATCAGAAGCACTTACCTTTTTAGTGGTGGTCACCTCTGGGACCTCTCTGAAACCCTGGGACAAGAGGTGGGCAGAAGGAGTGGCTACCCTGGGCACTGTGGTATCTTGTGAGATATATATGAGGGACACAGCCAGCAGTGAATTATGGGTCATGACACGCCACTCAAATTTGGCGCGAACGGCCCATAACGTTCGTTATTCGATGAACATACGATGTTCAAGTCGAACATGGGTTCGACTCGAACACGAAGCTCATCCCTAGTGTCCAAGGGACTTGCCAACCCCTCCGTGGACGCGCACAAGCAGCCCATTCTGAAGGGTAACATATGATGGGGGTAGTAAAGACCCTACCCGGCCTTCATTCTGCTATAGGCCAAGGTGTTGGGGCGGGGGGTGATGTGTTAAAGTGGCACTACACTGCATTTAAGCACCACAAACACTGTTCCAATTATATTTATTTATTTTTTTTAAATCAGAAAAATGGTTTATTGTGCCAATACAATAAAATACAACAAACAGATCCACGTATTGCAAGTCTGAAAATAATAGGATTACACATACACAATCCATATAATGCCTTGGAGGCACCAAAATTGTACACAAGACATATATAATGACATGAACAAAGTTTAAACCGTGCTGAGCAGGCAGAGACAACCCCACCCTCCAACACCATCACTCATGAGGCCAACGGGCCTCAACTAAAACCTTGCATCCCACAGTCTGCCCACAAATTCAACACCCAGTCCCTCCACTGATCGAAGTACAGGGCTTAAAATCCAGTTATTACGTAGTACACAAATACAACAAAGCTCACATTAACCTCTAGATTGGAGATGTTTCTCACATCTGCAAAAGTCGAGACATAATTAGTCTCGGGGGTGCTAATCCCGGGGTCTCCATCCAGGGCTGCCAAATGGAATTAAATTTCCGAACTGCTTTTCTATGCTGATAGGTATAGTGCTCTCTTATAAGTATAAAATTAACTTGCTCAATCCATTGTTTCTTGGTCGGGGCATGTGGGGACAACCAAAATCTAGCTATGAGTTTTCTCGCTATGTACAGAAGCCTGATAACTGCAATATTGACTGGGTGAGGGTAAACCTCTTCATCCACTGCACCTAATACACATATTAGGGGGTCCAGCGGAACCCCAACTTGAAAAGTGGAAGAGATAATCTCCGTGACATTACCCCAAAACCGGTGCAGCTTGGGACAACGCCACATCAGATGGATAAGTGAACCCTCCCCCCCCACAGTTTCTAGGACACAAAGAAGAATCCCTTCTTCCCCATCGGAATAATTGAATCGGCGTGCGATATGCCCTATGGAGCAGGAATAGGTGAGAAAGCCTGTGAGACTGTGAGACTGATGTATGAGGTCCTGCTTGTAAACACATGTCCCATGTTTCCCCATCAATATCACCCAGGTCCTCCACCCATCCCCTCCTACAAGGTAGAGTCGCTGAGTCTTGTATAGTCGATAGAAGGGTAGAATATACATGTGAAATTAAGCCTTTTCTGTCTTTGCTGAAAAATATATCCCCTATCAAACGATGGCTAGACAGGCGAAGAATGGAGACCTGACCCTGGGCCCGTAAGGCGTGCCGGAGCTGCAAGTATCTATAAAACTGATGCCTAGGGAGATCAAATTCATCCTGCAAGTTTTGAAATGATTTAAGTACGTTTTGGTTATAAATCTGGGCAATATTGTGAATACCAGCCAGTCTCCAGGGTAGGAAACCGTCCAGCGTGTACACTTCCGCTAGGCTAGGATTATCCCAAAGGGGGGTTTCAGCCATAAAACCTACAATGTTCAAACTTGACCTCACCAAGGACCAAAGCTTCCTAAGGAGAATCGCGGTGGGCGCCGCCTATGGCAGGTGCGGAAGCCCCGCCTCCAGACACGCCAAAACCGAGGCATCCTGAGACCCCGTGCGCAACAAAGTATCAATGGAGTCATGTTCCTCAGTACGCCCCATCCCACACAGGTGCTGTAATTGAGAAGCTAAAAAATAAAATTTGGGGTTAGGAACCGCTGCACCCCCTTGATCCTTGCTATATTGTAGGGTAGAAAGTCGGATACGGGCAATTTTTTTCTTCCAAATTAATGATCTAAATAAGGTATCTATCCGAGTGAACCATCTACGGGGTATCCACTGAGGAGAGTTATGCATAATATATAAGAGTTGGGGGCCCCACACCATCTTGATTAAATTTATCCTACCTATAACAGATAGCGGGAGTTTACACCAAGTGTTACAAGTTGTTTGTAATCTTTTGAAAAGGGGTAGGAGATTTTCCTCTAAATACTTCTGGGGATTAGCCGATACCTGAACCCCCAGATACTTAAAAGATGAAACCACTTTTAAAGACCCAGCAGCATCCGGCAGCTCAACAAATGGATTATCCACAGGCATAAGGACAGATTTGCTCCAGTTTATCGAAAAGCCTGACAACAAACCGAAACGTTCAATCACCTCCATAGCCTTTGTAAGAGATGTGTCCACATCCCCCAAGTACAGCAAAGTATCATCCGCGTAAAGGGAAATCTTCTCCTCACACAGACCTCTATTAAAACCCCTGATCAAAGGGGACAATCTCATCGCCGCCGCCAATGGTTCAAGGGCTAGGGCAAACAGCAGGGGTGACAATGGACACCCCTGCCTTGTGCCTCTAAACAGGGGAAAGGGATCCGTAAGATCCCCATTTACACGAAGCCTACCAGTGGGGGCAGCATATAACAAACGCACCCACCTGATAAAAGTGTCTCCAAGGCCAAAGCTATCCAGGACCTCCCATAAATAGGGCCATTCGACGCTGTCAAATGCTTTGGCAGCGTCCAATGAGAGAATCGCTCTTTGTCCTTCATTATCCGCCGGTATCTGCAGATTTAAAAAAAGGCGTCTGATGTTAAGGGCTGTTGACCTAGAGGGGATGAACCCTGACTGATCTCTGTGAACCAATTTATGTATAACCTTCGCTAGCCTAGTGGCCAATACCCTTGCAAGTATCTTAACGTCAGTCGTCAATAAAGAAATGGGCCTGTAAGAGTCCGGGGAATGGGCATCCTTACCAGGCTTCAATAACAGCACTATGATGGCTTCATTCATGGACCCAGGTAGAGTACCCCTCTCAAGTGCATCAACGAACACCTCCCTCAGAAGAGGAATTAGTACGTCCGGGTAGCGCCTATATACCTCCGCAGGCAAGCCATCCGAGCCCGGAGACTTACCAGGAGGGGAAAGCGCCAACGCATCCAACATCTCATCCGCCGTAAGCGGAGCATTCAATTGCTCCACGTCCGACGCCGACAGACGTGGGAGCTGGCAGTGGTCCAGGAAGGAAGTAATCTCTCCCACTGTAGGTGACACCTTGGATGAATACACGTCAGCATAAAAATCTCTAAATGTGGATAAAATATCTGCATGAGACGTCACAAGAGCCCCCGATGGAGAAGTGATCGCCTCAATATGAGCCAAGCCCCTCTGTGATCGCACCATCATAGCCAGCATATGACCCGTTCCCTCCCCTTCCTCAAAGTATTTTTGTTGGAGAAAAAAACGTTTATTTTCCGCCTTGGTTATGAATACCTGCTTGGCAATAGTTTGAGCTTCAGTCCATGCCCTCTCCGTCTGCACGGAGGGAGAATCGACAAACGTTGACTCCGCCCTCTCAACCTCCCGCAACACAAACTGCTCCCAGGATTTTGTCCCAGTTTTTATTGTATTAATGGATCTGATGAACTGGCCCCTTAAATAAGCCTTAAGTGCATCCCAGAAAATACCCATGCCTGTAGAGTGCTTATTTACCCTAATAAAACCCACCAGATCATCTTGAATGGGGTCAGGAGCGGGAAGCAATAGTAACCAAAACGGGTTAAGCCTCCAACAGGTACGTTTAGAAAGTCTGGATGTCCATATTTCCACACACATAGGAGAATGGTCTGAGATAGTTCTAGCCTCATACCTTGCAGAAGATACCAGAGGGAGCATTTCACTATTACCCAGGCCAAGGTCAATTCTCGAAAGGCCCCTATGCGAAGCCGAATGACATGAATAGCGTTTCTCCTGTGGGTGGCTAATCCTCCAAACATCCCTGAGCCCCAGCTCCTGCACAATGCGAGCAAAAGGCGTCAGGTTCCCTGTCCGGGTAACCGCCGATGCCCCAGGAGAAAATTTATCGAGATTCGTGCACAAAAAATTATTAAAATCCCCCACAACAAGGGCAGGGACACCTGGATGATGTGACAGGAAAGTGGCCAGAGTCTTAAGGACTTCCACTGAGAAAGGGGGCGGGATATACACATTCGCTAAAATACAATGCAAATTATCTAGAGTACAAACTAGAAAAATAAATCGTCCTGCCGGATCAATGATAGATGAGGTGAGAGCGAACGTAACATGAGTGCTAATGAGTATACTAACCCCCCGTGCATAGGACGAGAAGGCAGAGTGAAACTGGGTACCATAAACCCTGGAAGAGAATGGGGACACCTGACCAGGCAGCATATGGGTCTCCTGCAGGCAAACTACAGAAGAATCCAAACGCTTAAGTATATGTCCCACCGCCAGGCGCTTTACTCTGTCTCCCAGGCCCCTCACATTCCAGCTAGTTACCACACGCTGCGTAGCCATAATGCAATAAAGTAAACATTTTGTTCAGACATAAAGAATACAAAAAAAAAAATAAAAAAAAAGGGGGTGGGGGGAACCATAGCAACTTCACCAACCAACATTGACTAAGAGAGCACAGTGGGAATAAGAAGCACCCTTTAAAGTACGAGTCCAGGCAATGTGGGCCACTCCTGTAAAAGCAAAGGTTAGGCAGACTGCAGACATACGGTCCAACAGGACCACTTTCAACATGAAAAACCAAAAAGAAAAAAAAGGAAAAAAGAAAACTGTTTTTAAAGAACCTTATCGTCCACGAGGGACTCATCTCCGGGGGGCTAAATACACTAGCCGGCTTCAAAGTGCCAACAGGCAACAGGCCACGTCCGGACTGTGACTATACGTCAATGAACAGTGTAGACATCTCCTGTGAAAACAGTCTTCCGCCTTGAAAGGAGTTTGAAACAATCAGATCCTCCGATCCCTCTATCAAGCAGCATGGTGAAGAACAGGCTTGTCCAGAAACAGTCACTCATTCCTTCGTCGGTTCCCTAAATCTCCACGCAAGGAGCGCTCCTCTCTGTCCAGCCATTGCATGGCCTGGGTGGGTTTATCAAAAAAATGGACTTCACCCCTGGCTACCACCCGTAGGCGAGCAGGGTAGAGCATGGCATATTGCAGCTCCAGAGAGCGCATTCGCTTCTTGACATCATTAAATTGCGCTCTTTGTTTTTGCAC
>NC_053494.1:212303593-212323593 GCF_905171775.1 Rana temporaria
GAGCAATTGCCCGGGGGGCGGGGCTCGCTAGAGGGAGCAATTGCCCGGGGGCAGGGCTCGCTAGAGGGAGCAATTGCCCGGGGGCAGGGCTCGCTAGAGGGAGCAATTGCCCGGGGGCAGGGCTCGCAAGAGGGAGCAATTGCCCGGGGGGCGGGGCTCGCAAGAGGGAGCAATTGCCCGGGGAGACGGGGCTCGCAAGAGGGAGCAATTGCCCGGGGAGACGGGGCTCGCTAGAGGGAGCAATTGCCCGGGGAGACGGGGCTCGCTAGAGGGAGCAATTGCCCGGGGAGACGGGGCTCGCTAGAGGGAGCAATTGCCCGGGGGGGGGGGGCTCGCTAGAGGGAGCAATTGCCCGGGGAGACGGGGCTCGCTAGAGGGAGCAATTGCCCGGGGAGACGGGGCTCGCTAGAGGGAGCAATTGCCCGGGGAGACGGGGCTCGCTAGAGGGAGCAATTGCCCGGGGGGCGGGGCTCGCTAGAGGGAGCAATTGCCCGGGGGGCGGGGCTCGCTAGAGGGAGCAATTGCCCGGGGGGCGGGGCTCGCTAGAGGGAGCAATTGCCCGGGGGGCGGGGCTCGCTAGAGGGAGCAATTGCCCGGGGGGCGGGGCTCGCTAGAGGGAGCAATTGCCCGGGGGCGGGGCTCGCTAGAGGGAGCAATTGCCCGGGGGCGGGGCTCGCTAGAGGGAGCAATTGCCCGGGGGCGGGGCTCGCTAGAGGGAGCAATTGCCCGGGGGCAGGGCTCGCAAGAGGGAGCAATTGCCCGGGGGGCGGGGCTCGCAAGAGGGAGCAATTGCCCGGGGAGACGGGGCTCGCAAGAGGGAGCAATTGCCCGGGGAGACGGGGCTCGCTAGAGGGAGCAATTGCCCGGGGAGACGGGGCTCGCTAGAGGGAGCAATTGCCCGGGGAGACGGGGCTCGCTAGAGGGAGCAATTGCCCCGGGGAGACGGGGCTCGCTAGAGGGAGCAATTGCCCGGGGAGACGGGGGCTCGCTAGAGGGAGCAATTGCCCGGGGAGACGGGGCTCGCTAGAGGGAGCAATTGCCCGGGGGGGACGGGGCTCGCTAGAGGGAGCAATTGCCCGGGGAGACGGGGCTCGCTAGAGGGAGCAATTGCCCGGGGAGACGGGGCTCGCTAGAGGGAGCAATTGCCCGGGGAGGTGGAGCTCGCTAGAGGGAGCAATTGCCCGGGGGGCGGGGCTCGCTAGAGGGAGCAATTGCCCATTGCCCGGGGAGGCGGGGCTCGCTAGAGGGAGCAATTGCCCGGGGCTCGCTAGAGGGAGCAATTGCCCGGGGGGCGCGGCTCGCTAGAGGGAGCAATTGCCCGGGGGTGGGGCTCGCTAGAGGGAGCAATTGCCCGGGGGCGTGTGCTGCAATTCCCCGGCAGCACACAAGTTGGCAACTTTTGCATTTTTACATGCTGCCATGTATTTAAGACTCAAAGATTTACCACCAGAGGGAGCTCTCGCTGGCTTGGTGCAATTACTCCTGTGGCTTGCAACATTTTCCAAAATAAGCTATTGGCCACATAGTAATACATTGTTTTTTCAATAGGTTGGCTGACTCTGGAGACTAGTATTGTATAAAGGGGCAGTAAAGCACAAGTGCTGTGAAGTGCTAGAAGGCTTAAGCTGGCCATACACTATTGCCTTTCGATCGCCAAAACGCTACAAAATTTAAACACGTCCAGACCATGCATTTCACACATACAAAATCAGGCACTACATAGATGATGTCGGGTCTAAGGGGGATTGTACAATCAGATTGTATAGTGTATGGTCGGCTTTAAGCTGGGTATTTAATGTGCCAATATGGCTGTCACCTATGGGGTAGATTTACTAAAACTGGTGCACCTGTGCATGGAAACCAATCGGCTTCCAGGTTCTTTTGCCCAAATAGAATTGGATAAGCGGAAGTTAGAAGCCGATTGGCTACCATGCGCCACTCCCACTCTCCCCAGTTTTAGAAAATGCAACCCAATGTACATATGTAATTTTAAAATGGTGTGTTTTTTTATTAACCCATATAGGAATATTTTTGTACATCCAGCTGATCTTTTAGTTGCTTGTCATTGAAGGTAGACCATACCATCTCTTTTTCTCTTTCTTTTGCTTTCTCTTTCTTTTTCTCTCTTTCTCTTTTTTTCTTTTTTTCTCTTTTTCTCGGTTTCTTTCTTTCTCTTTTTCTGTTTCTTTATTTTTTCTCTCTTTTTCTTTTTTTTTTTTTTTTTTTTTTTTTTTTTTTTTGTCCTTTCTCCTTTTTTTTTTTTTCTTTTTTCTTTCTCTTTTTCTCTTTCTCTCTCCTTTCCTTTCTCTTTTTCTCTTTTTTTTGTCCTTCTCTTTCTCTCCTTTATTTTCTTTTTCTTGTCCTTCTCCTTCTCTCCCTTTTTATTTTCTTTTTCTCTTTTTCTCTGTTTCTTTCTTTTTTCTCCTTTTTTTTTTTTTTTTTTTTTGTCCTTCTCTTTCTCTCCTTTTTTTATTTTCTTTTTTCTCTTCCTCCTTTTCTCTCTCTTTTTCTCTCCTTTCTCTTTTTCTCTGTTTCATTCTTTTTTTCTCTTTTTCTCTCTCTCTCTTTTTTTTTTTTTGTCCTTCTCTTTCTCTCCTTTTTATTTTCTTTTTCTTGTCCTTCTTTCTCTCCTGCTTCTCTCCCTTTTATTTTCTTTTTCTCTGTTTCTTTCTTTTTTCTCTCTTTTTCTCTCTTTTTTGTCCTTCTCTTTCTCTCCTTTTTATTTTCTTCTTTTTTCTCTTTCTCTTTTTCTTTCTCTTTCTCTCTCTTTGTCTCTCTTTTCTCTTTTTCTCTGTTTCTTTCTTTTTTTTCTCTCTTTTTCTCTCTTTTTTTGTCCTTCTCTTTCTCTCCTTTTTTATTTTCTTTTTTTTGTCCTTCTTTCTCTCCCTTTTATTTTCTTTTTCTCTGTTTCTTTCTTTTTCTCTTTCTTTTTTCTCTTTTTTTTTGTTCTTCTCTTTCTCTCCTTTATTTTCTTTTTCTTTTTTCTCTTTCTCTTTTTTTTTTTTTTTTGTCCTTCTCTTTCTCTCCTTTTTTTTCCCCCCTTCCCTTTTTAGGCCCAAGTCACACCTAATGCATTTTCTGTCTCTTTTTAACATGGTTTCCTATGGGACACGTTCACATCTATGTATGTTTCAGCCGCTACGTTTTTGGAAAGGATCAGGGACTTTTTTTTTTTACATGCAAAATGGTGCTTTTATTTTGTTCCATAGACTTCAATGTTAAAAGGACAGTTTTCATCAGAAAAAAAAAAAATAGGTGTGAAGCAGGCCCTAGGCAGCGGCCAACTGCGACCAGCTATCCATTGATCACTTCCCGTTCTCGCCGCTCAGAACTGCTACACGGTGACATTTTGATTGGTTGCTGTGAATGCTGCGTGGTGTTCGTTGGCATTTATGGAATGCTCTTCATCTCGAAGTGTTACGTTGTCATCAGTCTCTCTAATTCCTGGAATGTAAATGGAGACTTTGTTTAAAGGAGGGGGAAAAAAATGGAAAGGTATCTTAACAATGCAGTGCTGCTTAATAGAGGTCCCATCATCTCCTCTGTGAAAGGGGGGAAAAAAAAATACCGGAGGATCGCTAAATCAGTATTAATTTTTTACATGACGCAGTCGTATGAAGGGGCGTCGGCATAAGCGGTGACTACATAGATCTTGAGACCTCCGTCCCTCTGGTTTTACTGAGCAGTGGTGTTTTTTTGGAAAGCTGGACAAAGGCGAGATGTGTCAGGATTTGCTTCTCTACCAATGTCACATTTTTATTTATGTATAAAGCGGAACAAAAATTCTCCCATTGTTTAGAATTGTTACATTGTATTTTTTTTTTCTTTCTTTGTTTATCTAGGATTTTTTTTTGTTTTTGTTTTAGTAATGATGGCATTTTGTAACTCGTGCATATTAAAATATTTATTGGAAACACGTCTTATTATTTATTTCAAATGAATATCAAGAGGGTTGCACAAGGCTGGCCATACATTTATATACCGTATATACTCGAGTATAAGCCGACCCGAATATATATATATATATATATAATATGCCGAAGCACCTAATTTTACCACAAAAAAATGGAAAAACGTATTGACTCGAGTATAAGCCTAGGGTGTCCATCTGCATGCCTCACTGCGTCCATCTGCATGCCTCACTGTGCCCATGCCTAGACTGACGTTTTAACATGGGAGTCTTTGAAAGGGGTGCCTGGCTTTGAAAAATCGGTGCTCCTGGCTTTGAAAAATCGGCCCCCCCCCCCCAGACAACAAACTTTGCACACTTGTAGAGAGAAATGGGACGCACAAGTGTAAAGAGGCCCAATTTTTCGCAATTTTAAAAAAACATTTACCGGTTCGCCTTGACTCCTGATATGATCGGCGGCTGACGTTGCCAATGGATCGAATGTCAAACATTTGTAGATGTGAGCCCTCTGTGTATGGGGACATCTGATATGTTGCATTGTGTCATCTGGGTGACGGTATTATTGCCGTGTGATAAAAGCCAAAAATCCTCAGACAGCCAAACCATGCGCCTATATGGACATACTTTGCGATCGGTGCGAGGGGCCCGGCGTGGAGCTGTCACCGTGGAATTGGACGGATTCATGGGAAGGATTCCTGGCTCTGCGCTGCTTCTGGTCTGTACAAGGTGATTGCATGTTCTTTACATTAAAAGGCGCGGGGTGTTGGGGGGGGTGTAAATGTTATTATGGGGGATAATTCCTCTGTTGGAGCTGAGCGTTCTGGAATGTAAACGATCGTTCATTATAAGGCAAATAAAGATCCTTTTCAAAAATATTTAGAATTGTACGGCCGCTATTGCGCTTTTGATGAGGAAGTCTAACCTTGGCTACGAGGCCTCGTGCTCAGGGGGCTCTGCCTGGACGCCGCGCCAAAAAACATAGGCGTGTTAATTTGAATTTTCGAATTTGTAGGACTCTGGTGGGTTTCTATTTCAGATGGTAGTCCTATAAAAAAATATTTTAGTTATTTGTCACTTAATCCTCTCCATAGTATGAACTAGTCTGGTCCCTCTGGTTTTCACACTGACCAGTCTGCTGGTTGACCTGACAGTGGCGGTGCATCAATAAGGGGCGCATGGGCGCCGCCCCCTCTCTCCTGCCACCGCTCTTTCACCAAGTCATGCATTGCATGACTCTATGATCACCGCAAGGGCGGATCCAGAGTCTAGTCTCGGGAGGGGCACGGCCAGAAAATAAGGTGTTGCTTACAGAACTCAATTAGGTGTTCAATGTGTCCGCTGCAATGTTGCAGTACCGCTAAAAAATCAATGATCGCCGCCATTACTAGTAAAAAATATTTAAATATAAATGCCATAAATCTATCCCATAGTTTGTAGACGATTGTCAGGGACTGCAGACATGGTACAAGAGATGGTCAGAGACTGCAGACATGGTACAAGAGATGGTCAGAGACTGCAGAAGTGGTACAAGGGATGGTCAGAGACTGCAGACATGGTACAAGGGATGGTCAGAGACTGCAGACATGGTACAAGAGATGGTCAGAGACTGCAGAAGTGGTACAAGGGATGGTCAGAGACTGCAGACATGGTACAAGGGATGGTCAGAGACTGCAGACATGGTACAAGAGATCATTGCAGCCTCACTGTATATATTAATGCAGCCCCACTTTTGTATATAATTGCAGTCCCACTTTTGTATATAAATTCAGTCCCACTTTTGTCTATGAATGCAGCCCCACTTTTGTCTATGAATGCAGCCCTGCTGTATATATAAATGCAGTCCCACTTTTGTCTATGAATGCAGTCCCACTTTTGTCTATGAATGCAGTCCCACTTTTGTCTATGAATGCAGCCCCACTTTTGTATATTAATGCAGCCCCACTTTTGTCTATGAATGCAGCCCCACTGTGCATGGCACTCACCATGGCATTGCCTCGATCACACACAGCAGGTATCTCCTCTCCCGACGTGTGTCATGGAACAAACAGGAGCTGTAGGTCTGTGTTCGGCAGGGCAGTGTGCTCTAGCAAGGTCCCCCCCTAGACGGGCTTGTGTGATAGACAAAACACTGATTCAATCAGTGTTCCATCTCCATCTACTATCACACAAGCAGGTCTAACACAGGCAGCACAGCCGAACACGGACCCAGCTCTCACACACAGCGAGAGATGCCCGGTGTCATACACGCAGGAGAGAGGGGGAGCGCTGCAGTCAGCTACAGCTCAAAGCAGCCTCAGGACAGGCAGCCTACCGGGCTGGGCCAATCCGGCCCTGGTGATGAGAGAGAGAGAGAGAGAGAGAGAGAGAGTGAGAGACTCGGCAACTGCAGGCACCGCAAAGCAGTTTAAAAAAAATTCAGGTGCCCGCCCCTTGTACCCGAATTACAGCGGCGTGTATTTTTTAGAAGCACCTGATTAGAGCCATAAGCTCTAATGGGCGTCATTACCAATGGATCCAATCCAAAAAGCTGAACATCGGGCGCCATGCTGTTTACTCAGCGTTGTGTTAGGAAAGCCAATGAACCGCTTTCCTACACTGAACCGCCTTTCAGCCAATCGGGTGCTCGGGTCTGTTACCTGTCACCGGATTGGCTGAAACGGCAGGCGCTGTGATTGGACGCCGCCTATCAGGCGTCCAATCATAGCAGAGGACGGGAAGAGAGGGCGGAAAAAGATCAAGGAACGTGGAGGACATCGCCGTGACGCGCTGCCCCACCGAGATAAGGTAAGTGCCAGGCGGGCGGGGATGCACACTGGCAGCATTTGATGGGCACAGTAGCGGCAGTTGATGAGCACACTGGCAGCAATTGATGGGTACAGTAGCTGCGTTTGATGGCACAGTGGCGGCAATGGATGGGCAGAGTAGCGGATATTGTTGGGCACACTGGCAGCGATTGATGGGCACAGTGTGAGCAATTGATGGGTACAGTAGCTGCGTTTGATGGCACAGTGGCGGCAGTTGATGGGCCCAGTAGTGGCTATTAATGAGCACACTGGCAGCAATTGATGGGTACAGTAGCTGCGTTTGATGGCACAGTGGTGGCAGTTGATGGGCCCAGTAGTGGCTATTAATGAGCACACTGGCAGCAATTGATGGGCACAGTAGCTGCGTTTGATGGCACAGTGGCGGATATTGTTGGGCACAGTGTAAGCAATTGATGAGTACAGTAGCTGCGTTTGGCACAGTGGTGGTAATGGATGGGCAGAGTAGCGGATATTGTTGGGCACACTGGCAGCGATTGATGGGCACAGTGTGAGCAATTGATGGGTACAGTAGCTGCGTTTGATGGCACAGTGGCGGTAGTTGATGGGCCCAGTAGTGGCTATTAATGAGCACACTGTCAGCAATTGATGGGTACAGTAGCTGCGTTTGATGGCACAGTGGCGGCAGTTGATGGGCCCAGTAGTGTCTATTGAGCACACTGGCAGCAATTGATGGGTACAGTAGCTGCGTTTGGCACAGTGGTGGCAGTTGATGGGGCCCAGTAGTGGCTATTAATGAGCACACTGGCAGCAATTGATGGGCACAGTAGCTGCGTTTGATGGCACAGTGGCGGTAATGGATGGGCAGAGTAGCGGATATTGTTGGGCACACTGACAGCAATTGATGGGCACAGTAGCTGCATTTAATGGCACAGTGGCGGTAATGGATGGGCAGAGAAGTGGATATTGTTGGGCACACTGGCAGCGATTGATGGGCACAGTGTGAGCAATTGATGGGTACAGTAGCTGCGTTTGATGGCACAGTGGCGGCAGTTGATGGGCCCAGTAGTGGCTATTAATGAGCACACTGGCATCAATTGATGGGCACAGTGGCTGCGTTTGATGGGCACAGTGGCTGCAATTGATGTTTTTTTTTTTTTTCAGTTTGTTTGCGCCCCCCCAAAAATTTAGAGCACCAGCCGCCACTGGAGACAACCAAGAATAAACCTGTGAAGAGGACTGGAATTCTGACCGCTACATTGACATTGTTTCAAGGGAACGCTTGCACCAGTTTCTTTCCATAGATCAACATCTCCATTGTATGAACTGATCGGGTCCCTCTTGCTTTGACACTGGCCAGTCTACGGCTGACCTCCAGAAACAACCAAGAAGAGGACTGGAAGTCCAACAGATAATATTTTCAAGGGGCCGCTTGCACCAGTTTCCGGCAAAGAAAATGTGCTGGAAGAATAAGGACCGCTTGCTGTGGTCTGTCACCCTACAAGAGAAAGCCGCGCTCTCTGCCTGGGCTGGGGTTCCTATGAAGAGCTCTGTTTATCTTCCGGAGAAGAAGACACTTTGCTGTCCTCTGTGTAATCTCACGTTCTGGAAGAATGAGAAGGGAAAATAATACAATGGAAATCTTTGTAGAGTTCCGCCTCGATGACAGACAAAGGGGCCCGTGCCGCGCCGACTGTTCTCACAATACACATCACAGCGTAGAATTGTCAGGTCAGGGTAACGAAGCTCCTAAAGAGGACCTGTCCCCAAGCCATTTATGTTAAATATCTTCTCATAAGGTTTTAAAGGCTGAGTCAGGGGCGGATCCAGGTTCCGGAGGGGCGGATCCAGGTTCCGGAGGGGCGGATCCAGATTTGGAAGGGGCGCATCCAGGTTCCGGAGGGGCGCATCCAGGTTCCGGAGGGGCGGACCCAAGATTGGGAGGGGCACTGCCAGAAAATAAGGTGTTGCTTACAGAACTGTATTTAACGTATCCTACAGTCCTAATCTTTTTTAACCGCGTCCCGTCCGCGCTATAGCCGAATGACGGCCACAGCGCGGACCTACATTGCTGGGAGGCCGCCAATAGACGTCCTCCCCTTTGCACGCTCCCCTGTGCGCGGCACGTGCTGTGATCGCCGAGTCAATGAGACTCGGGTGATCACAGATCGGAGTAAGGGGGTCGATCCCGGCCCCGTACCACGTGATCAGCTGTCAGCCAATCACAGCTGATCGCGGGATGTAAACAGAAGATCGGTAATCTTTGACAGCGTGAGGAGAAAAAATAGCCGATCACCGGCTTCTGTGTAAGGGGCATCGGTCCAGAAGAGGAAGAGGCACGGCTACTTCATCAGTGCCCATAGTGCATATCGGTGCCACCTATCAGTGCCCACCAGCAGTGCCATCTTAATAGCATCATAGGCCCCTGGGCAAAGAAATGCATTGGGGCCCCAACAATGAAGAGGGTGACCTGCGGCATGCTATGCTGTCTGAGTCTGAAGATGGCAGAGGTGGGTGGAGCCGACCAATTTTTTCAGCTACGTAGGTGGCGCATTATGAATGCTGGGGCGGCCACTGACATCACTGGTTGCTAGGCGCCAGGCGGCCGGCAATTCTAGCAACCAGTGCAGTCAAGTGGCGTGCCACAGCTTCGGCGGCTTGTCGCCCCTTCTCTGTGGCAGCTTACAGCGCCGGGGCGCGGTGCACCTGTCTAGGATCAGCCCTGCCCATCCTGATGGGGCCCCTGGGCTGTGCCCAGGTGTGCCCACTGCATAAGACGGCCCTGCCCACCAGTGGTACCTAGCAGTGTTGCCTATCTGTGTCATCTACCAGTGCCCATCACTGTCAATCACTGCCACCTATCAGTGCCACCTCTTCAGTGCTCACCAGTGCCACCTCTTTAGTGCCCACCAGTGGTACCTAGCAGTGTTGCCTATCTGTGTCATCTACCAGTGCCCATCACTGTCAATCACTGCCACCTATCAGTGCCACCTCTTCAGTGCTCACCAGTGCCACCTCTTTAGTGCCCACCAGTGGTACCTAGCAGTGTTGCCTATCGGTGTCATCTACCAGTGCCCGTCACTGTCAATCACTGCCACCTATCAGTGCCACCTCTTCAGTGCCCACCAGTGCCACCTCTTTAGTGCCCACCAGTGGTACCTAGCAGTGTTGCCTATCGGTGTCATCTACCAGTGCCCATCACTGTCAATCACTGCCACCTATCAGTGCCCACCAGTGCCACCTCATCAGTGCCACCTTATCAGTGCTGCCTTGTGCCCATTAATGCAGCTTATCAGTGCAGCCTCATAAGTGTATATCAATGAAGTAGAAAAATTACCAGTTTTTTCTTGTGAAAAAAAAATAAAAAATAAAAATTACCTGAACTTCTCCTCCAGCCACCCTGATTTGCTACCATCGGTGGGATCGGGACACCCATGTAGATTATTTTGCATGTGGCCAGATATGTACTGAGTTCTAAAATTATTTTTTTTAAACTGACCACTAGATGGCGCTTTAATCCTTTTCTATACACACATGATGGGGGGAAATTGTATGTAATTCAGACAGGAATCGCACCACATTCCTGTTTTAAATTGCATGCGATCCTTTACAGTGCGATTTGCGTCTTTTTTTTTTTTTTTTCTGTATTGATGCAAATCGCACCGTAAAGTATCGGTGAGTACTTGACCAAAAGTATCAGTACTCATACTCGCTGATGGAGGGGGAAAAAAAAAAAAAAAATATATCAGTGCAACCCTACTATTAATGGCCCAGATTCAAAGAGCAATTGCGCCTGCGTAACCATAGTTACGCAGCGCAATTGCTTACTTGCGCCGGCGTAACGAATGCTCCTGATTCAGGAACCTCGTTACGCCGACTGCAGCCTAAGATATGCGTGGCATAAGGCTCTTATGCCCGCATATCTTAGGCTGCATTCTTGCGATGGCCGCTAGGTGGCGTTCCCGTTGTGCTCAGCGTATAGTATGCAAATTGCATACTAACACCGATTCACAACGTTACGCGAGCCCTGCGTACGCAGTTTACGTCGTTTGTGTACAGCGGTTTTCGCGTAAGGCTGCCCCTGCTATTAGCAGGGGCAGCCAATGTTGCGTATACCCGTCATTCCCGCGTCGCAAAATTTGAATTTTGCTTAGTTTGCGTAAGTGATTCGTGAATGGCGCTGGACGCCATTCACGTTCACTTTGAAGCAAATGACGTCCTTGCGATGTCATTTGCCGCAATGCACGTCGGGAAAGTTTCCCGACGGAGAATGCGCTCTACGATTTAATTTAAATGATTCCTGCCCCCTACGGGATAATTTAAATTGCGTGCGCTTACACCGGGCAATTTTAAAGAGCGCACACGCAATTTACGGAGCTACTGCTCCGTGAATCGCGGGTAGCGCAGTAAATTTGCGTCATTCCTGCCGTCCTCCCAGGAACCTCCTCTATGTATCTGTAAAGCTGCCAAAATGTTTGCAGAGTCTATTCAAGCCCAATCATTAAACTCTCTATATGTTATTAACCACTTAAGCCCCGGACCTTTAGGCAGCTAAATGCCCAGGCCAGGTTTTGCGATTCGGCACTGCGTCGCTTTAACAGACAATTGCGCGGTCGTGCGACGTGGCTCCCAAACAAAATTGGCGTCCTTTTTTTCCCCCACAAATAGAGCTTTCTTTTGGTGGTATTTCATCACCTCTGCGGTTTTTATTTTTTGCGCTATAAACAAAAATAGAGCGACAATTTTGAAAAAAAATCAATATTTTTTACTTTTTGCTATAATAAATGTCCCCCAAAAACATATATATAAAAAAAAAAATTCCTCAGTTTAGGCCGATACGTATTCTTCTACCTATTTTTGGTAAAAAAAAAAATCAATCGCAATAAGCGTTTATCGATTGGTTTGTGCAAAATTTATTGCGTTTACAAAATAGGGGATAGTTTTATTGCATTTTTTATTAATTTTTTTTTTTTTTACTACTTATGGCGGCGATCAACGATTTTTTTCGTGACTGCGACATTATGGCGGACACTTCGGACAATTTTGACACATTTTTGGGACCATTGTCATTTTCACAGCAAAAAAGGCATTTAAATTGCATTGTTTATTGTGAAAATGACAGTTGCAGTTTGGGAGTTAACCACTAGGGGGCGCTGTAGGAGTTAGGGTTCACCTAGTGTGTGTTTACAACAGTAGGGGGGTGTGGCTGTAGGACTGACGTTATCGATTGCGTCTCCCTATAAAGGGGATCACACGATCGATACGCCGCCACAGTGAAGCACGGGGAAGCTGTGTTTACATACGGCTCTCCCCGTTCTTCAGCTCCGGGGAGCGATCGCGACGGAGCGGCTATAAACGAATAGCCGCGCCGTCGTCCCGGATCGCTCCCCGCGGGTATCCGACCGCCGCATGTAGCGGGGGGGGGTCCCGATCGGACCCCCGACCCGCGGAAACCTGTACGCCCATATGCCTGTACGTGCCATTCTGTGGACGTACATATACATGCGGCGATCGGGAAGTGGTTAAATTAAACATACATTTTTGGAGGTCACTTTCAAATTTCCTTAATGGAAATAAAGCGATTTTTAGGCACAGTAATGCCCAGAGACTCCTTGGAAATGATTGTCATCATTTCCCAGGAGGCAATGGAGTCTTGGGACAGGAAGTTGAACAATTGCGGACTAGGAACTAGGCAGATTAAGACGGGGAGCCCGGTCGCAATTGCGACTAGAATTAGCGACCTGGCGCCAGGGGAAGCTTAGGCCTGCAGAAGGCCGCAAAGCTGCGGCCTCACTTAACGGCCGGCGTGGCCCGACGCGATCGCGCGGTGGGGAAGGTGGGGGGCACACAGACGCAGGATACCCCATCCTGTCTCTCCGTGCGCCCCCACCTCCCGATCGCGGCGGGCAGCGGAGGCCGGTAATTGAGGCCGCAGCTTTGCGGCCTTCTGCAGGCCTAAGCTTCCTTCTGTGATCTGGCGCCATCTTGTGGTGGCCGTTGGCATGACAAGTAAACCAGCTATTCTAATGGAGTTTCCACAGGGTTTTCACTGCCATCTCCTTCCCTCTAAATAGAGCCTCCAAACATTATATATATATATTTTTTATTCTAACACCCTAGAGAATAAAATGGCGGTCGTTGCAATACTTTCTGTCACACCGTATTTGCGCAGCGGTCTTACAAGCGCACTTTTTTGGGAAAAAATACACTTTTTTAATAAAAAAATAAGACAACAGTAAAGTTAGCCCAATTTTTTTTTTTATTATGAAAGATAATGTTTCTCCGAGTAAATTCATACCCAACATGTCACGCTTCAAAATTGCGTCCGCTCGTGGAATGGCGACAAACTTTTACCCTTTAAAATCTCCATAGGCGACATTTTAAAAATTCTACAGGTTGCATGTTTTGAGTTACAGAGGAGGTCTAGGGCTAGAATTATTGCTCTCGCTCTACCAATCACGGCGATACCTCGCATGTGCGATTTGAATACCGTTTACATATTCAGGCGCTACTCACGTATGCGTTCGCTTCTGCGCGCAAGCTCGGCGGGACGGGGGCGCGTTTTCTGGCTTCTAAATTTTTTAGCTGGCTCCTAGATTCCAAGCAAATTTGTCAAACCCTGGATTAAGAAATCTGCCTAGTAACAGCCATATACAAGTGAGTAAAACCATTTTTTTTTTTTAAGATAAAAAAAAAAAAAGGCAAGCTGTTAATAAAAAGTTTGTTTTCAGGGTGGAACTCCGCTTTAAGGTAAGTGCATTTTACAGGGCACAGTGGCATCAATGGGCACAGTAGTGACAATGGGCACAGTGGCAACAATTAAAGGGCACAGTGACATGCACAGTGGCAACAATGGGCACAGTAGTGACAATGGGCACAGTAGTGACAATGGGCACAGTGGCGACAAAGGGCACAGTGGTGACAATTGAGGGGCATAGTGGTGACAATTGGCACAGTGGCAACAATTAAAGGGCACAGTGACATGCACAGTGGCAACAATGGGCACAGTAGTGCCAATGGGCACAGTGGCGACAATTGAGGGGCACAGTGGCTGCGTTTGATGGCATGGCACAGTGGTGACAATTGATGCACAGTGGCTGCGTTTGATGGCATGGCACAGTGATTGCGTTTGATGGCATGGCACAGTGGTGACAATTGATGCACAGTGGCTGCGTTTGATGGCATGGCACAGTGATTGCGTTTGGCATGGCACAGTGACTGCGTTTGATGGCATGGCACAGTGACTGCGTTTGATGGCATGGCACAGCGACTGCGTTTGATGGCATGGCACAGCGACTGCGTTTGATGGCATGGCACAGCGGCTGCGTTTGATGGCATGGCACATTGACTGCCTTTGATGGCATGGCACAGCGGCTGCGTTTGATGGCATGGCACAGTGACTGCGTTTGATGGCATGGCACAGTGGCTGCGTTTGATGGCATGGCACAGCGACTGCGTTTTGATGGCATGGCACAGTGACTGCGTTTGATGGCATGGCACAGTGACTGCGTTTGGTGGGAAATGATGGCATAGTGACTGCATTTGATGGCATGGCACAGTGGTGATAATTGATGGCACAGTTGCTGCGTTTGATGGCATGGCACAGTGGTGACAATTGATGGCACAGTGGCTGTGCTTGATGGCATGGCACAGTGGTGACAATTGATGCCACAGTGGCTGCATTTGATGGGCACAGTGAGGCTGCAATTTTTTTCTTTTCTTTTTTTTTTTTTACGTTTGCGCCCCCCCCAAAAAATGTTGAGCACCAGCCGCCACTGGGCAGTTCATTCATTTAAAAAAATAAATTAAAAAAAGATTACATTTTCTGTTCTGTATCCATAAAAGTTTGTAAAAAGAAGAGGAATTTGTGGTTGTTTGACGGGTCGTCTGACGGCGGTCACAGCTGGTTTCGGATCAATGCGCATCTCACTATCAATAGCACAATCTCTATCACGTCTCTGGTCAGTGCCGCCTGCGATACAAGTGTCAGCGAAGAGCCGAGGGAGTCAGGAATCCGCCGTCTTCAGCACGCGGTATTTTGGGACGGGGATATAATTAGACACAATATCATGAGCACATTCTGATCTTAAAGATGCCGGGAGCACCGACGGGCGATCTTCCATGAGAAAGCGGCAGATACCCGCCACCCCACAATCCCCTGAGTGCGATTTAAAGGCAGCTTCCACTTTGAACAATTGGAGTTAAAGCGTATATGTCAACCCTCAGTATAAATACAGTAAAACCTTGGTTTGAGAGTAACTTGGTTTGAGAGCGTTTTACAAAACACGCAAAAAAGTCATACATTTTTCCTTGATATACAAGTAGCGTCATGTCACAACTGAGTATAAAAGAGAAGAGAAGAGCCTCGAAGTGTAGCAATGTGGTTACATTTAACCACTTCAGCCCCGGACCATTATGCATCTAAAGGACCAGGGCACTTTTTGCGATTCTGCACTGCGTCGCTTTAACTGACAATTGCGCGGTCGTGCGACGTGGCTCCCAAACAAAATTGGCGTCCTTTTTTCCCCACAAATAGAGCTTTCTTTTGGTGGTATTTGATCACCTCTGCGTTTTTTTTTTTTTTTTGCGCTATAAACAAAAAAAGAGCGACAATTTTGAAAAAAATTCAATATTTTGTACTTTTTCCTATAATAAATATCCCCCAAAAATATATAAAACATTTTTTTTCCCTCAGTTTAGGCCGAAACGTATTCTTCTACATATTTTTGGTTAAAAAAAACGCAAAGGCCCAGATTCTCGTAGATGGGCGTAAAACTCCGCGGGCGTAACGTATCTCATTTACGTCACACCGCCGCAAGTTTTACAGGCAAGTGCTTTATTCACAAAGAACTTGCCTGTAAAGTTGCGGCGGCGTAGCGTAAATCACCCGGTGCAAGCCCACCTAATTCAAATTAGCCGGGTAGGGGGCGTAGAGCATTTAAATTAAGCGCGTTACCGCGCCGAACGTACTGCGCATGCGCCGTCCAGAAATCATCCCAGGGTTTATTGCTCCAAATGACGTCGCAAGGACGTCATTGGTTTCAACGTGAACGTAAATGGCGTCCAGCCCCATTCACGGACGACTTACGCAAACGACGTAAATTTTTAAATTTCGACGCGGGAACGACAGCCATACTTAACATTGGTTGCCCCTCATATAGCGGGGGCAACTTTACTCCGCGCAAACCTAACGTAAACGTCGTAACTTCACTGCGTCGACCGCGCGTACGTTCGGGAATTTGCGTATTTAGCTAATTTGCATACTCGACGGGGAAAACGACGGAGGCGACACCTAGCGGGGAAAAAAAAAATGCATTTAAGATCTGACAGCGTAAGAGCCTTACGCCTGTCAGATCTAATGGTTATCTATGCGTAACTGATTCTAAGAATCAGTCGCATAGATACGACGGCCCAGATTAGGACTTACAATGGCGTTGCGCCATCATAAGCTCTTTCTGAATCTGGGCCAATAAGCGTATATTGATTGGTTTGTGCGAAAGTTATAGCATCTACAAAATAGGGGATAGATTTATGGTATTTTTTTTAATATTTCTTTTTTTTTACTAGTAATGGCGGCGATCAGCGATTTTTATCGTGACTGCGACTTTATGGCGGACACATCGGACACTTTTGACACTATTTTGGGACCATTGTCATTTTTACAGCGATCAGTGCTATAAAAATGCACCGATTACTGTGAAAATTACACTGGCAGTGAAGGGGTTAACCTGTAGGGGGCGCTAAAGGGGTTAAAGGAACACTAAAGGCAAACTTTTTTTTTTTTTAAATAACAAACATGTTATACTTACCTCCACTGTGCAGCTCGTTTTGCACAGAGTGTCCCCTAGCCCTGTCTTCTGGGGTCCCTCGGCGGCTGTCTCGGCTCCTCCTCGCAAAAGCTTTCTACCTTCATGGGAGCTCGCATGGTGGAAAGCTTTTGCGAGGGTGCTCCCGTGATACAGCGGTGGGCAGAGCCGCCGACTGTATCACTCGGCCCCGCCCCACGCCGCGCCGCGTCATCCGCTGTGGTTGACAGCAGCGCCAGCCAATGGCTGCGCTGCTATCAATCCGTCCAGCCTAGCCAATCAACGGCCAGGCTGGGAACCGAAGAGGATCACGTGGACGCGCGCGGGACTTTCGAGGGGTCAGGTAAGTAAAACGGGGGCTCGGGGGGGGCGGTACCGTCGGATGTTTTTTTCACCTTAATGCATAGGATGCATTAAGGTGAAAAAACATTTACATTTACAACCCCTTTAAGTGTTCCCTAATTGGTGTTTCTTACTGTGGGGGGCCGTGGCTTGGCGTGTGACGTCACTGATCGTCGTTCCCTATGACAGGGAACAGACGATCAGTGACAGGCACACTAGGAAGAACAGGGAAAGGTTTGTTTACACTTACCTCTCCCCGTTCTTCAGCTCTGTGACCCGATCATGGGAACACTGGCGGCAATCGGGTCCACGGCTCCCGCGGGCGCGGTCACGAAGCACAGGAGCTCGGAGCACTGGACCATGGGTCACGGCTGGGCTTCTTACAGGGGACATACCTGTACGTCCATATGCCCAGCCGTGCCATTCTGCCGACGTATTTAGTCGTACGGCGGTCCTTAGGCAGTTAATGAAGGTACAACATTTTAGCAACGTATTGCTACACTTGGAGGCGCCTCTCTTCTCTGGAGCTTTGTTGGATTTTCCTTCTAATCCCCTTCTGGAGGCTTCCATTTCTGGATGGACATATAATGGATCACATTGCTATAATCTTTTTATATGGACTATAAATTGAAGGGCTTATGAATAAATGGTTGTGGAACGAATGATCTGAGTTTACATTATTTCTTATGGGAAAATTCGCTTTGATATACAAGTGCTTTGGTTTACAAGCATGCTTCCGGAACAAATTATGCTCGCAGTCCGAGGTTTTACTGTATAAATGTCTTGTCTTTGATTAAATAATAGCAACATGTTAATCAGAAATTTCTCCCAAGACGCTTCGGTTACCAGGGTGGCGACGCTCGCTGCGGTGGAGTGGACTCGGCGTTGTCACCTTTCTATGCAAACTCCCACATAACCAGCCTCAGGTGACAGCGGGCACATCCTGGCATTGGGTGCCTTTGGAACTGTGCACCACAGCTCCAGGGCTTGAAACATTAGCATTTGAACCAATGTGATCCTAAGCCCTAATGCTGAGGGCCGAGGCGTAGCTACAGCGGTCGCAGGGGTCACCATCGCGACCCGACCCCATGCTCCATGCAGCCCCCCTTTATGCCTGGAATAGATGGCAGCAGGGGCAGCGGCATGTAGAGGAATTGATCCCTCCATGTAGCAGTGGAATGCCCGCTTCTCCTCTTCTTCCGTCCCGCAGGCATTCAGCGGCTGCAGGAGGGAAATAGGGGGCATCAGTTCCTCTACATGCGCCTCCTGCCACCTCCCTATTGCTGTCCTGCCGTCCCAGTCCCCTATGTGCTTCCCTGCCCCCCCCGCAGCGCTGGCAGGTTTCTCCTCCCACATCCCACCAGCTGCTGCAGGGAACTATCAGGACGGAGAGTGGGAAAGGAGCCAGTAAATGTGACTCGATTTTGACTTAAAAAAATAAAATATGATCAAAATGTAGAAATACAGTGGAGGGGGCGGGATCAGGAGGACACAGTACAGTGGAGGGGGCGGGATTAGGAGGACACAGTACAGGGGAGGGGGCGGGATCAGGAGGTCATAGCTGATCACGGATGTAGACAGAAACCGGTTATCGGCAGAAGAGAGCCGATAACCGGCTTCTGTTAAAAGGAAATATCTACACTGATAATCGGGACACTGATTATCAGTGTCCTGATTATCAGTGCAGTCCCAACAGTGCCCACCAGTGCTGCCAATCTGTGCCCACCAGTGCTTCTTCATCAGTGCCGCCTACCAGTGCCCATCAATGCCACCTACCAGTGCCCATCAATGCCACCTACCAGTGCCCATTAGTGCCTATCAGTGCTGTCTATCAGTGCCCATCAATACCACCTACTAGTGGCCATCAGTACTGCCTATCAGTGCCACCTACCAGTGCCGCCTATCACTGCCTACCAGTGCCCATCAATGCCACCTACCAGTTCCCAATGCCCATCAGTGCCACCTACCAGTTCCCAGGGCCCATTAGTGCCTACTAGTGCTGCCTATCAGTGCCCATCGATGCCACGTGCCCAATGCCCATCAGTGCTGCCCATCAGTGCTGCCTACCAGTGCCCATCAGTGCTGCCTACCAGTGCCCATCAGTGCTGCCTACAAGTGCCCATCAGTGACACCTACCAGTGCCCATAAGTGCAGCCTATCAATGCCCATCAGTGTAGCCTCATCAGCGCACATCAGTGAAGGAGAAAAATTACCAGTTTGCTAAATTTTAAAACAAACTATAAAAAAATAGTTTTTGGGGTTTTTTTTCAACATTTTCGGTCTTAAGTTGTTTATTTAGCAAAAAAAATAAAAAAACAGAGGTGTTTAAATACCACCAAAAGAAAACTCTATGGTCTGGATTCAGAAAGATGAGCGGATCTTTCTGCGGGCGTAACGTATCTCAGATACATTACGCCGCCGTAACTTTGGGCGCAAGTTCCGTATTCAGAAAGAACTTGGGCCCTTAGTTACGGCGGTGTAACGTATGTGTGTCGGCGTAAGCCCGCCTAATTCAAATGTGGATGATGTGGGCATGTTTTATTTAAATTACATGTGACCCCGTGCATTTGACGTTTTTTTACGAGGTGACAACCTGCTTCTCAATAGATACAGGACATTGAGTGTGTAGTCACCTTAGAACAGAAAGTTTGTTTATGGAAGGATCACCAGATGTAATAAAAAGAAAAAAAAAGCCTAAAGAAAAATAAAACTAATGCAGCCATTGGGGTAGATTCAACAAGCAATTGCGTCTGCGTAACCATAGTTACGCAGCGCAATTGCTTAGTTGCGCCGGCGTATCGACTGCTCCTGATTCAGGAACCTCGTTACGCCGACGGTAGGGTGACCACATTTCCATACAGCCATTCAGGGACACCCCCCCCCCCCCCAGCAAGCAGCGGTCGGTGACATCACAAGGAGGCAGTGCCGCCATATGACGTGGCCGAGAGGCCCCGCCCCTTACCTATTTAAGCATGTGTTTCATGTATGGAAGCCCAACATTGCAGCTGCAGGCAGCCACTTAGATTCACAGAGTGTAATAGTTCTTGCGATGTTGGGCTAACATACATGAAACAAATGCAGTTTATCTCTAAGGAACTAAAGTTGTATATAAAACCCTGTACTTTATACCACAAAAGAAATACAAATGACACAAGGGATCTGGGGTAAAAACTGCACATA